>NC_092874.1:280354518-280654518 GCF_028372415.1 Notamacropus eugenii
TAAATTTCTTTCCAATTCTTTGATCCTATGGTGTAGCTTACAGAGCAGAATGTTTGGTTGTTTGCATTTTTTCTTTTCTCCCAGTGATTTTTAGGGATTAGGTGAAACAAAGTTGTATTATCATATTAATTATGCATCTTCACTTAGCTAGGGTTTAGCTTCATCCATCTCTAGCCTCCAGTTGTCTTCCCCTTCTGTATGCAATAGGAGACTGGGCAATTAGTGTCTAGTCCTTCTGAGCATGCCCAAAATTCCCCAAGTGGACTTAAGAGCCAGCAAGGGCATTGTATGACTGACCTGTCATTGGCCATCCTTCTTCCCTTACACTTGATTACATTGGTTGATGAATTAATTGACTCTGGCCCTGAGGATTTTTGTTTGCCAGATATTTTATATTCCACATGTTTCATAGTTTTTTTCAACCTTATTCATTCAGTCTGTTGAGAAGGATGTATAGAAAATATCTTTTCCATATGATTTGCATTTCTCTTTTTGCCATTTGTCCCACTGCAATACTCTCTGAACTAGACCCCCAGAGATCATGTTTTGGGGAAGCAGCCACTCGGCTTTGGAAGTCCCAGCCTTGGGGTTATTGTCCTGATTGGAGAGAGCCACCTCAAATCTCCCCATTTTCATCTTGATGTTCACTCAATATACTCCTACCACAGGGCCATCTCCAGTCATCCTTATCTATATCTGACCACTGGACCCAGATGGCTATGGTGGAGAAAATGAGGCTGGTGACTTTTCACAGACCTCTCTCACTTAAATCCATTCATTTGCAAGTCATGGCATCATCTTTCTGATGTCAGGTCCTCTTCAAGAATGAGGAACAAACAACAACAACATTCTTCTACCTCTTTCCATGTCTTGAGCTGGGGATGATAATTGAATCAATAGTCCTATTCTCCTATTCACTATTCCTTTAACTTCCAAGACCCAAACACTCTTCATGGACTAACATTTCCCTATATGAGTTGTCTAACTCAGTTAGAAAAAAGTAATCCTTAGGACACTTTTATTACTGTTTTTTTTTATATCAGTATCCCTGGGGTTTATATATCACTAAACAATTGCTTTTCTATTCACTCATCAACAAGCTTATAGTTCAACTGATATGTATGCTGGCTATCCCCCTTTTTTTCCTTAAAATATATTTTTAATGAACAAGTATGTATTTTTCCTTTGACTTTAGACCCTCAAATTAGAAAAGAAAGAAAAATAAATTCCTTGTAACAAATATACCTAGTCAAGCAAAATCAATTCCCTAATTGGCTATGTCCAAAAATATTGTTCTAAATCTTGAGTTTGTCCTCCGTAGATCAGGAGATAGGTGGGATTCAGCCTTCATCTTCTGTGTGTGCTCTGATTGGTCATTGCGTTGATTACAGTCCATACATCTCTTAATGTTGTTTTTCTTTATATACACAATTATATAATTTTATACAAACAAATTATATAAATTATTCTCTGTTTTATTTATTCTCCATCAGTTTATTTAAGTGTTCCTGGGTTTCTTCTAAAAAAAATCTCTTTGCTCATTTCTGATAACACATGGGTACTCCATCCCATTCATGTGCCATAATTCATTCAGTTATTCCTTCCTCTCCCTCTTGGTTTTATTTCTTTTCCTGAAGAGAATGATGGAATAAAAAAGAGGCAGAGTTTGGACCCAGGCACTAAGGCCTATTTAACTTACTTTTTAGTCAGCCAACAAATCAATCGTCCAATAAGCACTTTTAAGTATACACTATGTTCCAAGTTGTGTGCTAGGTGCTAGGGATACAAAAAACCGAAATAGTACCTTCCCTCAAGGAGATTACATTCTGTCGAGGAAACAGTGTGTGCACATATAAAGAATGATCATAGAATTAATTTGCAAAAAACCTTTTTAGAAAAAGGCATTAGAAGCTTAGATTGGGGGGAAGAGGAGGGAAGGCCTCAGGTGGGAGGTGGCACTTTAATTGTGCTTTGTCCAAGGAAAACACTTTTCTTTGCAGAGTACATTTTGAGATACCAGCAGTTCTCCTGGTGCTTAGAAAGAAAAGAAAGGAAGAAAAAAAGAGCAGCTTTTTAAAATCCTAAAACAATGATGCGGACTAAATCTAACAACTGAGTTAATAAGAAATCCCTGAGGTGGAAATTTAAAGGTTCCCTGGTCCCCACCAGTAGGCACTTTGTCAACACATTGAGGATTAGTCTCTGAGGTCTGAAAGCCAGGGATGAGAGAGGAAATATTTAATGGGAAAGACAAGATTGTATTTCTGATTGCAGTAAGGTGCATCCACCCATTCCTTGATAACCACTTAGACTAGAATATAAACACCAGACACCGATGCAGAGAATACCAGTCTAGGCCTGATTAGCATGAAAATGATGCCCTTTAAGAAAGCACGGTATCCTGAAAGAGACAAATTGGTACATCCTTAAATCCGTTTTGGATTTCAGAAGAGAACAAGTCTTACCTTGCCATATGACCAGCAGAGCGTTGAGAATACCTCCAGCATAAATATGTATTTATTTGATTTCTGCAGGGGGGAAGGGGGCCTTCACTCCCTTGCCCAGGGAGACATTCTCTCAAGGTGTGCAGGCAGCCAGAAGAATTTTAAATCCTGAAAAGTCACAGAAGCCCCAGTCTGACATTTATCCAGTGGTCTATGTCAGCCTAAATTCCCCATTCCCTCAGCCCCCACTCCCCTGCCAATTAGACTCTTGGCAGATGATAAATTGGGCTTCTGTCAGGCCATTGTGAGTCAAGATTCTGAACATTTTGGCATTAGTGGTTGGAAGAGTCTGGGCAGTTTTATCTAGCAGAAATCACCTGTCTTCAGAGCGCACAAAGAATGAGGGGAATCTTAAAATGACGAAAGCAAACCTAATAATAAACAAAAAAGCAAATCTTCCTGAATTATATCCTTTCCATCTACCTCTTCCACATTAGAGAAAATTCTAACTGATTTGTAAGTAACTAGCAGTTGTGCTTAGAGCTAGAGACACAAAATATACTTTGGGCAAAGAAAAATTATTTGGTGTAGATTGAGAGAGGAACATTCAAGGAGAAGTCTCAGACCAAGGGAGCATGGCCTAGTGATGGCAGAAACTGGCTGCCATGTTTGATGGGCTAGCAGACACTCTAACAGGAAGGCCATCATATGGGGAGAAGACAGGACCAGACTGGACACAGTGTGACTCTCTGGGGCTTCCTAATTATCCTTGCTAATAACTAGGTATGAAAATTCAATTATTCTGTCAGCTTAAGGAATACACATGCTCTCAGACCCCTCTAAATGTTGGAACCCTGGTCCAAAGCCACTGTCACCCCACCCTCATGACCATACATAATAATAATAATAATAATAATATAATAAGCAGTAGGTCCTCAAAGACAGGCAAATAGGAAAGTTGCTGTTTTTGCCCTGTCAATCACTGATATTTCGACATATTTAAGATCCTTCTGATACACTAACCTCACCATGGAGAGAATTTTTACCACAGCAAATGCAGATTTGCAGGGAGGCAGTCCAAGTAATAGCTAATGTACACATTTTCATTTAAATGAAATAGCATTGTTTTGACCTATTAACTTAAAATATTTTTAAAGAATTAATTCAGTGACTGTTTTTGTAGTTCCAGAGAACCTAATGATTAAAGATGAAGGCTGAACTGAATCTGGTTTGGTATTTAGGATTTCAGACAAATACTTCTCTTCTCAATTTTACAGTTAGAGAAACCAAAGCACAAAGGGGTTTGGGAAGTAATGGGAGTCGGTCACACATTCTCACTTGTGAGATGTTTCTAGGAAAATGGATCTTTGTTTTAAAAATGATCTCAAATCATAATAAAATACACAGAGAGAGACATAATACTCTGGGAAGCATACTAAGGACTATAAGAAACAATTATTAAGCATTTGTAATGTAGCAAGAACTACCTTAGCGTCTAAGATGTAAACACCGAAGTGAAATATACTTGCCTTTGAGTAATTTACAGTCTAGTTGGGGAGATGGTGGCTATAGCTTTGGTAGGTACAAAATTTGGGAGGAAGGCATTAGCAGCCAGGGGCATTGGAAAGTCTCTAAGTAGAATGTAACACTTAGACTTAACTTGAAGGAAAATAGGGAGTCAAAAAGGTAGAGATGAGCAGGGAGTGGAAAGAGTTCCCACTCTGGAGTCAGGGGACCTGGCCTCAAACTTTCTTGTGATATTTATTACCAATATAACCTTGGAGAAGTGACTTGACCTTCCTGTGCCTCAGTTTCTCATTTTTGAAATGAAGGGATTGTCCTAGAACATCTACAAGGCCTCTTTTAGCTCTAGCTCCATGCTCCAATGATTAAAGAAAGTCAAGACAACACAACAGAGCCTTGAATAGAGGGATGAACCTGGAGTCACAAAGACATGAACCAAATGCAGTCTCAGACACTTACTAGTTCTTTGTTTTCAAAGAGGACCAATGACATCTCAGAATGATATCTTGACTTACTTGCTGGGTGACTGTGGACAGGTCACTTAACCTTTGTTGCCACAGTTACTTCTTTATAAAATGGGGAGTGGCAGCTAGGTGACGCAGTGGATAGAATATCAGCCCTGGATTCAGGAGGACCTGAGTTCAAATGTGACCTTAGACGCTACCTGGATGACCCTGGACAAGTCACTTAACCCCAATTGCCTCCTCCCCTCCAAAAATAGTGAAAATAACAGCCTTGACCTCCCAGGGCTGTTGTAAGATAAAATAATATATTATTTACAAAGTGCTTTGCAAACTTTAAAGAGCTATATAACTGCTAACTGGTATTCCTATTATTCTAAGTCATTAAGTTCTAGACTGATTACATTCATCTTGGCATCTTAGGCTGAAATCCACATCACCCACTGGGAAAGATCATTTCTGCTAGATATTTGAAAATTTGATTTGAAAAATCATTTGGAAAGTGTAAACCATGCTGTTTCCCAAAGAGGAAAGCAAATATCTGGGAATATCCTTCTACAGAAGAAATCTTGTTTGGAATGACATCTGTGTGGTCACTTTATGGAGCCCAAGGACTACTGTCTTTCTTGGAGGTTGTAGATGACAATCAAGGCATATGAAGCATTTTGTTTTAGACTATGGAAATGCTGGGGAAAAGCTTTTTTTGGTTTCATTTGTTTTTTTGCCCCTAAGTCTTACAATTTGATTTGTAGAAATTCTTAAATGTCTGCCCATGGTAACCAGAAAGGACAAGAAACAAATTTCTAATTTCTAGTCTCTAAAGTGTCTAATAATGTATTATCAGCTTCTTCAGAAGCAAATGCAATATTTTAATTGCTTCTCATTGTCCTATAATGTAATTTGTAGAAAGTTAATTCTAAAAGCATCAGGGGCAGACATTGAATCAATACTCACAGCAGAGATCACGTAAGAGGAAATTTTCATATATAATAAGCTCAGCTGCTGTTTTCCTAATTTTTAAAAATTACTCAGACCTAAGAGAGACTTGGTGATTTCTAAAATAAGTTGCTATTATCAAATATAAAAATGAACTAGGAACTTGGTTAACTTCTTAGTGTGGTAGATCTGGAGTTAGGAAGATCTGGGTTCCCATCCTTCCTCCAACACTGCCGGCCTATGTTACACTGAGCAAGTCACTTAAAGGTTGCCACTCTTGATTATCTTTAGAATGGAATCATAACAGCAGTTCCTTACAGGATTGTTGGGAAGAAGAAATGAAAAGAACAATTGTAAAACTTTTTGCAAAGCACAAAATATTATATAAGTATGAGCCATGTATGGGGTGACATAGAAGTCAATACTGTTTTAATTTATTAAAGTTACTTTAGCTTTATGGTTACTTAAAACTAAGCTAAAAGAGCTTTAATTAATAGCAAAGCTAAAATAGCTTTAGTAACTTAAAAGTTCAAATGCAGCCCTTTAACTGAATTCTGATGTATTCAAATGAACTCAAATGTGAGTCAGTCAAAGGGCCACACTTGAGGACCTAGAGGGCCACATGTTCTTGAGGCCACAGGTTCCCCACCCCTGGTAACATGTTAGAAGGGAAAGAGTATTGAAAATGGGCTCATGTTCTGCCCATTACCATCTATAAGGATAAATCTCTGAACTTCCAGGGCCTCAATTGCTTCCTATGTATGGTAATGGTTTAGACTAGACAGCTTCTGAGAAGTCATCTACCTGGAAGTCTACGAATCTAAACTAACGCCATGGTTTTCCATGGATGCAAAAGACAAGTCTGTCATATTATTACTCCTTCCCCCATTTTCTTTTCTCTCATTCCCTGAGCAGAAAAACAGTCTGTTTGAAACCAAACAAACTCCTACTACCCCTCTCCCCTTAATACTCTGCGTCCATCTCTGCATTTCCCTGTGCTTGTGGCTTCCTTCCACTTTTCCAAGACTGAGCCTAATTTTGCTGCTATTTTTAAAAGCAGATTTCACCTCCAGACCTCTGGCAGCGGCTGCTTTCTGAAAGCTGAATGGGCCAGCTGTTGCTCTGTTTCCTCTTGGCCCATTTTAATGCCTCCTGAGCACTAGGACAGCTCTTCCCCAGCCAGTGTGGCTCTGTAGAGTCTACCAAAAGGTTTTTGTCCTGAAACGGGACCAGACGAGTCAACTGGGCTCTCTCACAGACAGTCAGCCTGCAAGTGTCGGCTCAAGATGGGTACTAAGCATGCCAAGTTCCTCCTCACCCTGGAACAGCCCTCTGTAGAGTGTTAAGACCTCAAAATGAATTTCAGCACTTAAACCCATAACCTGTGAAAATGATGGTAATGATAAGGAAGAAATATCAGGGGTTCTGGCAGCAGGATGTTTTTGATAAAAGAGTTAGCCTGAATAATGCTAGGGGACAAGAAAATAATATTATTATGTTATCAATTATTAACAAGGCATGGTAGATTAGGGAGCCACTCCCTATGGATCTAAGCCTCTCTTCTGACTTGCATTGCTTGAGGGAAGGTGATGTGATCCAGGTTTTGGATGGAGTCAGAGGATCTGGGCTTCCCTCCACTGATGCTGTCTCTGTGACCTTGGGTAAGTCCTTTCATCTCTATGGGCTTTAGTTTCCTCATCTGGAAAATAAAAGGGTTTTTCCTAACAGGTGGCCAACTCAGAATTCAGAATGAGATACGTATTTCAGGGCATGACCAATGTGAGAATTTATTTTCTTGATTTGTTACATTTTTTTTTTCCATGGTGAGAGGATGTGGGACAGAGAAAAGAAGACAAAAGAAAAGAAATGTTTGTTATCGAAAAACAGAAGGTGTGAGTCCAAGCCCATCATTTTACAAATGGGGAAAGGGAAACCCAGAGGAAGGATGTGATTTGTTCAAGGTCACTCAGGTAGTAGGCATCCAAGGTGGGATTTCAATCCATGTTCTCAAGAGTCCTGGACTCCTTCCATTGTCCTACCTTGAACTAGGCACTTAATTTCTCAAAGTCCAAAGCAATTTTCTTAGCACACACTTGGCAGAATTGGTAGCAATCTGCATTCAGGAACAGCTTTTCCTCTATAGAAGCTCTTTATCATTACCAATTAAGTAGTCAATTTGATGAGTATGCACTCAGATATACAAGTACAGACTATACATATACATATATATATGAAATAGATATGGATATGTCTATATGTGTGTATGTTTATTTCTCCACATACCTTTAGAAATATAGATATACATACAAACATATCTTTCATATATATAATATAGATATATATATATTTCAAATGTTATATATATACATATATATACGTGTGTGTGTGTTTATATATATAAGGATGGGGAACCTGTGGCCTTGAGGCCACATGTGGCATTCTACCACATGAATGCAGCCCTTTGACTGAGTCCAAGTTTTACAGAACAAATCTTTTTATTCAGGGGATTTGTTCTGTGAAGTTTGGATTCAAAGAGCTGCACTTGAGGACCTAGAAAGCCACATGTGGTCTGGAGGCCACAGGTTCCCCAATCCTTATATAGATGTACACATTTCCATATATGCCTGTGTTTAAAACCAAACTACTGTTAACATTTTAGCTTGTGAATCATGACCTGGTAAATCCAAAGATCTGTATTGCTGAATGTGTCCAATATGTTTTGTAACCCACATCATTATTCTATTTCTCCTCTCCTGATTAGCCTGTGATAATAAGCAATTAGCTGCACGTCTCCCACTCCAAAGATGGGCAGCTGTGGTTGGAGCCCCACATTTGTCTTGATGATCATCATTAATATATCTCCAACCAGGGAAGGAATTTAATTTTCATCCTAACCCTTCACTGGATATAATAACTTAAAAGGCAATTCAAATAGTTTTTCTGTTTACATCCAGATAAGCTTCTAAAAGTGTTAGGTAGAGGTGAGGAATCCATAGTAGGCAGAAGCAGCTTTCTAAACCAGTCTCTTTCATAGTACCTAATGTTCTAGGAGGACTGAGACAATCTGTAACAATACCTGGATAAACTGGAGAACACTCAAAAAGAGGCATGTGTCCTGAGGCCATTGAGTCAAGGGCAGGTAATTGCCCAGCCTCTATGGATGTCAACACTGGTCAGTGTAATAATAATTTAAATAGCCCTGAGGTTTGCAAAACTCCATTTTATTCTCATAAAACTCCTATGGTATAGTGTGGTGAATTGGATAGAAAGACTGTCTCTCTGAGGCAAGAAGTCCTGGGTTCAAGACTTATCATGTCACACTGAACAAGACAGTCTTTTCTCAACCTCTTGTTTAGGCCTTATAAAAGAATTGCCAGCCTTTTTGTGTAGAGAGATTTCCTTCACCTATAGTTACCTTCATCAATGAAATAAGAAGTTTCTTCCAAACGAATAAATAAAACCAAATAACACCTTTAGGTAGGTACAGCAATCAATTTAGGAAGCATTTATTAAAGACCTACTATGTGTCTGGTGCGAGGATCACAAAGACAATGATGACGCTGACCCCTACCTCCAGGAGGCACATAGAATGCCATTTTTCATAAGAAGCTCTTAATTCTACATTGGTAAAATCACAAGTCTAGTCCAAAGGAAAAACTCTGTGCAGTGTTAGGGTAGAGATGGAGATTCAACTGAAAAGTGACATTAAAAAACTAAAGAAAGGAAGGTACTTTATCAGCTTCTACTGGAGAACAAACTAATTTCCTCCAAGTTTGAGGTCATTATTTAAGCGTCTCATGACAAGCATGCCCAAAGTTCCCCAAATCACTGATGGAGTAAAGCGTAGAGTTTTTATAACTAAGTTTGTCTTTCTCCCCCAAACTTTCCTCTTCCTGACTTCTCCATTATTAACAAGGGGGAGTTAAAGGCCCCCAAGTGCCTCAGGCATCAGTGCTTCTAACCATAGAACCAACTTTCATTTCTCCCTCTTATTCATTCAATATTGCCCATTAATCACTGGGTCCTTTCATGTGGACTTCTGCATGACCACAGGGTCATAGTGACTAGCATTAGAAGTCAGAAAGACCTCCGTGAGTGAGCAGTGCAAAGAGTGCTGGTCCTGCAGTCAGAAAAACTTATCTTCATGAGTTCAAATCTGACCTCAGACATTTACTAGCTGTATGACCTTGGCAAGTGACTTAACCTCATTTGCCTTAGTTTCTTCTTTGGTAAAATGAGCTCGAGAAAGAAATGGTAAACCACTTGAGTCAAAGATACTCACTTGAGCAAAGATCTCAGAGAATCCCAAATGGCATCAGGATGAATCAGACACAACTGAACAACTAGCTAGATATCATTTAGTCTACCTTCCTCATTTTGTTTTTCAGTTTAGTCTTCAACTTGCTATTCCACCTGCCACCACCCTAACTGAGGAACTTCTATATGGACTAATACAGCAGCTTTCTAGAACATCTCTCTCCTCTCTGCCTCAAACAAACCCAATCCAACCCAAACAATAGATCGTTGAAAAAAATCATATTAATAGGAACATGAACCAGGAAGGGTCCTCAGATGCCAGTTAGTCTAACTTAGTTGCCAGATTCATCTTTCTTATATATACCCACATACAGGTTTATTGCAGTACATCCTTCATTCAGAATCCTTTGCTACCACCTAATTGCATGGTCCAGTATGAAAAATGCTGAATTTGAAGTCAGAAACCCAGTTTCCAATCCTGGCTTTACCTACCCGTTGGCCCTATATCTATGGGCAAATCCCTTCATATGTTAGAGCAAAGTTCCTTAGGAACTTATATCAAGACCTGGAAGAGAAAACAGCTGCTACTCAGTCCAACCCCTTTATTTTACCAAAAAGAAAACTGAAGTCCAGAGTGGTTACATGAATTGCCCTATGTCACAGAAGCAGTAAGCATCAGAAGCAAGATGTTCATCCAGGTCCTTTTAGCCTAGAACCATCACTCTCCTGAGGTGTAAAAACCTCACATGTGTGTTTCTTAACACATAATCTGCCACTTGTACCATTTATTACCCTATAGACCTTGTCCTGGGTTGCACAACCAGTATATATCAAAGATCATGCACTCAGATCTTCTTGCCTATGAGGTCATGGTCCCACTAAATGGTAAAGTCTCTCAGTAATATGATAAGTACTTGTTGAATTTAAATGACTTCCTTCATGTTACAGGGGTATCAGTAAAAAAATCACTCCAGATTATTTGGTTTTCCAATGGACTAAAAAAAGGCCAAGGCACAACCCAAGATAGAGCAATTCATTTTTTTCCTATTCCTCAACAAAGTATTTCCTAATGTTTTCCTTCAGAAGAAAATTCCAGACATTCAACCACAAGCCCAGTGCCGAACAACTGGCTAAGACCTGGAAAATCAATCTACCAACATTTATTGTCTACTATATGTCCAGTGGTGTGGTGGCTCTGAAGGATACAAAGGCAAAGAATGAAATGATCTCAGCTCACAGTGGGAAATTTCCAGAGCACTGGGTCACAGAGCAAGGAAGACCTGAGTTCAAATCCTAGTTCAGGTACTTATTAGCAGGGTGACCCTGGACATTCTCTTCCTTGGGTTTGGTTTGAAGCTTGCCAAATTCTCCCCAAAGAATGTACTTGTTTATCTCTGCCTCTGCTCTCTTAATGATCTGTAACCCATATTGGTTGGAGGTTAAGTCCCTTAAAGTACATTAGCTTCAGTTTCTTCATTTACAAAACGAAGATAACACCACCTACCTTATAGGATTGTCATGAAGATCAAATGAAATAACAGACATATGTCAAGTGCTTTGCAAACTTTGAGTGCTCGATAAATGCTTGCTCTATTTTTGTCAGGCTTTCCCTCTCAAAATTAAAGATGTCTCAGCATTCTAATGCTATTAAAAGAAAAAAGTTTCAGCTGTATGTGTGTGTGTGTGTGTGTGTGTGTGTGTGTGTGTGTAGGTATGTGTGTTGAGAAAGAGTAAATAGGCTTGTGTTTGACTCACAAACAAATGACTCTTCAGTGAAAGGAAAGTCAAAAGTTAATTAAACCCGTCCAGCATTTGGATGGATAACATCCCTCTGTATTGTTAAATCCACCTTAATTTTAATTGCATGACAAAAAAAAAAACTGTAAATGTATTGCTGACAAAGGTTTTTCTCGAAATCAAATCCCATTTAAAGACAAAAGCAATCTTTTTCGTATATTTTGAGTGACCCCACGGATATTAAAACTTGACACCCGACTCCCTGATTAAACTTATTGCAGTGAGGGCCCTTCTCCCTGGCACCCAAAGCCAGTCTAGTTCTCTTATTCAAGAATGGGGTCTACCCCCAGGTGAACTTTAAATATTGCACTACTGAACATAAGCCATTCCCTTTGTTGTATTCGGGTTGAACCTTGCTACTTCTCCCCAAGGAGTGTGCATGCTCATCTCTGTCTCTGCTCTCTTAATGATCTGCCATCCATAGCGGTTGGGTAGTCAACAAATAGCAATCAAGACAACTCCCTATTGGATCTAAATTTTTCCATTGACTTGCTCTCCTTTTGTAGTTCTGTAAACCATTCAAGCACTTCCTAGATTTTCTCCTGCAACCCATGTGAAAACTTAAAGTCATTCCAATTTGCAAGTTGGAAAACACTCAGAGAGGTTGCAGAATTAGGACCCACGATAGTTTATCTCCCTTGCCCATCAGTCTTGCCTCTCTGATTGTCTGTCTGTCACTGTATAGCAAAGTCAATAAAAATGATTACAGTAGGCACCTCACAAATGTACACCCTTAAACCATGAAGCAGGAATGCCAAGCAGGAAATATTTTTCTGACCTTTTCAAATTACATCCAACTGTCTGGGGGATTTCTCAGTGACTAGAGGTAATAAGGTTCAATCTGTTTTACTGGTTGACTTCAAATTTAGCTCCTCGGAAGCCTGGACTTATCTATTCTTTTTATCTTGGCCCTGGCATCCATTCAGTACTGTAATCCATGCATCTAATCTCCACCCCCACCCCCAATCAGGGTTTGCTAAAGGATCACATTGTGAAAGGCACAACCATGAAAGACTCTCCATTTATTGGCCCCTCCAAAAGCGAAATATTAGCATGGGAGGCGAAGCTGGTATGTTGCCTTTTGAGAGGCTCTTGTTGAATTTAATTAGCTTTTAGATTTCATCTCCATCCTACATCTCAGTTTTCACTGCCCTATGTGATTTATGCTTCAGTGACTTTCATTTATATAAAACTTTTCAAACTTAGCTATGCCACCAACACATCCTAGAATATTAAAGAGGAGAGGGTAAAAAATGTGTAAAGTTCTGTAGGTTAAATTGATTTCACTTTAGTGCTTTATTTTTTTTCTTTTTCTTCCTTCCTTTCTTGTTTTGTATGTGAGTCCAAATGCAATAGACACACTCACCCTGCTAAGTAAGTGAATCACCCATGTGAGACGTACCACACACACACACACAAAAGACAGCTGCACTGCCCCATTCTTTACTGTGCCCTATGAAGTAGAACAGAAAACACAAGTTAAGGACATATTTCTTAACCTTGTGAAAGTGTGGGAGGGAAGGCTGGATTACAAGGGAAATCTCATTTTATCATTATTATTTTGCACATTGGGGACATATCCATGCCTTTATGACATTGGAGAGGGAGAGAATGGGGGAAGGGAGGGAGGGAGAGAGGGAGAGGGAAAAGGAGAGAGAGAGAGAGAGAGAGAGAGAGAGAGAGAGAGAGAGAGAGAGAGAGAGAGAGAATGAATTCATTTTAATTTCTTCAGCAACAAATGCGATTCTATCCTTTATTGTGTGGTTGTACTGCTGTTGCCTTCACAGGGGCTCCTGTAAGATGTCGTTTGAATTACCAGTCCCCAAAGGCCTGGTTGTGATTGGAGCTGGGCTTGCTCTGGAGAGCTATGTACGCAAAGGGCCAGGAGGGCAGAAGTTTGGGGAATTCACTCCTAAGAACGGTAAGTATTATATGGTGTGCTATCTGCTACTGTTCCTACTGTTTATAACATTAGAATCTGTTGAAAATTGTTTGGAACCATGTAAATTACATTGAAAATGATTACCCTATATGTTGAAAATGTCATTCCAGTTGACTCGGTTTTTATTTGCCATAGTTGGAATTTTTCCCCCTTATTGAAAATATGGAAATATTGAAATCATGTCACATATTGATCAAATCTGAACTTTTTTATTCTATAAACAACTATTTTCTTTTATAGCAAAATCACTTTTTCTTCCTCTCCAGATTTTTCTTCATGGAAAATAGGAATATGAAAACACGAAGGCATCATCAGAAGATGTTCATCTGGAGAAACTTATTGAGACTGTGTCATTGTTTCCAATCAATGGTTTTCACCACAGTGCCATTTTAGTTTCTTAAACTAGTCATGCCTTTCCTTTTTTAAAATGCATACGACAACATGTACAAAGAGAGAGATGGGAATGTTTCTGTGAAAGAGGGTGTGATAAAAAAAATACCTACAGGTATTTTATCCCCAGCAATTCCATCAGACTTTGTGATAATCACAACCTAAAAATCTACAGCTTTGTTTTCTGGACAGGATCAACATGGAGAGCAGGTACTCTGATGAACAAAGGTAAGTTGTCTCTGTAGTATGCAAAGTCAGATATCTCCATCATTCTGTGGTGAAACTTGGTATTTGCATACCAGATGGGATAGTCTGGAGGTTTCAGGGGCCACAATGAAATAGGTTGTTTCATTTAGTCAATGAATGGCACAGGATGTATCTGATATATACTTAGAGACAAATATACAGTTTAATCATTGGGACTTGGGATGTGGAGGCAAAATTACTAACTGGAAATGGATTTCAAGAGCCCCTTCCACGAGTATGTCACTTCTTGGTAATAAATCAGAAGCTTTAATGGACAACTTAACCCTCTTTAATCACTAGATAGCGTCATTATCATTGGCTTTACCAGACTGTGATGCCCTTGACTTACCTGTAAAATGAATATGGTCACCTAGGTAATTTATTCCACCCAGTTTCATGGGGCACCTGAATTACTTTTGGTAGTAGCAATTTGTGACAACTATCACTTTGCTACAAACTACCCATGTTCTAGGGACAGGGTAGGGAAGAGAGCAAATAATCTTCCTCCAGCCAAGGGAAAACAAGTGATTTAAAACAAGGGCAGAGACTTGACAAATGCTAAGTACGTGCCATCTCTGTAGCCCTAGCCTTACCCAAGATTTGTTTTCTTTATAGTGTATGATTAAGGAGTTCAAGTGAGGCAGTGATAGGGATGATTGCATCTAAACTCAAACGCTTTGAGGACAGGAGAACATCTGGTATTTGTCCTTGAATATCCCCAAGCTGGTGCTTCATGAATGAATATTGTTTTCTGTCCTTCATGAATGAATGAATGATGAATCAACTCAGTAGAATGAATGGATGGATGAATAAACAAATACTATTTTATATAATATTTTGAAATCTTAATAAGGGGAGATATGTATGATGACGTCTTGTGTCAGTCATAATCTTCAAAACCATTGCAGAGAAACAAAAACAGTGAATGGTGGTAATTTATGCATGTTTAAAGTATAGAGGAATCAGGAAAGTTGATAGTTGCTAGACTTGATTACAAAACAACAAATCTGTGAAGAGCTTTACTATAGCTTCCTTCTTCCTACAAAGGGATTTGTCTTTGTAGAGAACTGGTTTCTTTATTTTAAAAAATTTTTAGAAAAACATCTACTAGGCTGAAGAGATTTTGCACATACTAAAGCCAAAGTGTTATTCTTATAGATCATGTTCAACAATCAAATTATACTTAGAATCATAGAATGTCAAAGGTAGAAGAGATTCTTAGTTTGGCTTTCTCATTTTATAGATGAGGAAAATGAAGTCTAAAGGTGTATAATGACTTGTCCAAGGTCTGAGGACAGAAGCAGGGCTTATCTCCGATTCCTCTAACTCTCAATCTTAAATCTATTTCTCCTTGTTGTTACCCTGTATACCACATTTGCCTGTGGAAAATTCTAGTCTTGGCTTCAGGAGAGACGTGGATTCAAATTCTCCTACCTTCTGCATTTATTAGCTGTGCAACCTTAGTTAAGTAAGCTTAGCCTCTCTCAGCCTCAGTTTCCTATTCTGTCAACTGAGGATCATAATACCTGTAGCAACTGCTCTGGGTTGCTGTGAGAATCAAAAAAAAATTAAATGCTTAAATGACTTCACAAACCCATAAAGCATCTTAAAATGCCAGCTGTTGTTGAAGTGGGGTCTTAACTGTGTCTTCTTTCTCCTAAAGTTATTCTAAGGGGCTGGTTTCTCTTTTTAAAGCTTCCTGTGAATCAAATGCTAAATACTAAAACAAGCTCTCTTGATTGATATGGCAGCTTCATAATGGAAGCTTCACCTTCCAGCAGTCCTAAATACGCATAGTTCCTGGTGAAGGGATTTGGGTGTTGATTCAAGGTAAGTTAGCCTTCTTGTGTCACTACTTTTGCCTGAAGAGGCTCCTGAAATGACCCCAGCAACCTAAGGGAGACTCATTGTTTGCTAGGCAGAGGAGAGGACAGAGACTGGCTCCATCTTTGAAACCAGTGTGAAAAAGTGCTTAACCCCTGTTC
Source organism: Notamacropus eugenii (assembly GCF_028372415.1). Lineage (NCBI taxonomy): Eukaryota > Metazoa > Chordata > Mammalia > Diprotodontia > Macropodidae > Notamacropus > Notamacropus eugenii. The sequence continues at coordinate 280,370,501 of NC_092874.1, forward strand.
ATTGCATTCATAAGTTGACTCTTATTGGGAGCTTAGCAAAAGGCAACATCTCCTTCATAATAGATACATCGTCTTATATGGCGTGGATGGAGATGCAAGTATTATTTTTCAATACAGTGCGACAGGATTAGTATTCTCTTTCTATCTTGCCTTCTCCATCTTTCTTATCCCTTTCTTCCTCCTCTGCTTCCCTCTCCTCTTCTTTCTCTGAATATGATTGTAACCCTGACACATATACCCACCTAAAAACTTTGGAGGACTTCCCATGCTTCCTTTGGCACCCACAATCACCCCCATTGGAAAGCGACTCTAAATAATACAAATAAGAATGAATTCACCTATTCTGGAGATATCTACCCCATTGAGAAAAGCCAGGAGAGAGTATCCTCTAAATCTTAAAATTTATTCAGATTGCACCTGCCTACACTTGGTTATATCCTGATAATTCTTACCATCAGGACTGAAGCAGTATTTATTTTATCCTAATTGGAACCCTATCAACATTATGTAAGATTTTTGTCCCCGTCCCCACCTTTAAAAATAGTATTTCCATATGTTTTTACAGATCTGGAGTAAAGGCAACGTGAACTTTTTGAGGGTCATAAAAAGAAAAAAATAATGTCTGATCATTATTAAATCAGAACCTAAACAAAGGGAATTTCCAGGCTTGAATTTATCACAATTTCTCACAAACTTGATCTTTTGTTCACAATTTATGTTGAGGGGGAAAAAAGTCATATCTTCTGTAACCTCACATCACTTAGGGTTATCAGAATACTTCTCTTATCCCCTTTCCAGATTAATTGTTCTGTAAAGTGATGATGGCACAGGTAAAGCTAGGCACCACTGGACAGAATGAAGCACTAACTACACTAAATTTGGAAATTTTCAGGTTCCATTTATCTTTAACAACTTCCTGGCCAAACGGACACCATAAGATCAACTCATAATGACAACACACTTACTTTTTAAATTTAATTTAAATTAATTCAGTTACATTTTGATTAGCAATTAATACCCATTTTTTCTTACTTTTTGATTTCAAAACAAAATGCCTTTCCCCATAGATCAGAGGTCCTTTTCATTCATTTTATTTATTGTTGTAGAATTTCTTTTGTGCTATTTCTGTGGATTTCCCACTAGGGTCCATAAAGTCTTAATCATTAACCCTCTAATTTCCTAAAAGTGGGGGGATACATTGATTTATTGAACTGGCTGCAGTTAAAAGGAAAAGCAAAAAATAAAAAATAAAAAAGCAAAAAACCAGAAGATCAATCTGACATTGTAGGTTAATAGCAGGAAACAAAGAGTAGTCATAATTAAATGAGAAAAGGACTTTAGTTGTTCATTCCAGTTTATAATAAAAAGCCCCTCACCATAGTGTCTTAGAAAATAATGCATTCAGACTGAGTAGAATTACCGCCTAGCAGATTCTATTTATCTGTAGCTTAAAAAGCAGCTGCGTTTTTGTAAAAAGCAATGAATGTGGCATTCCTACTTAAAGGTGGAAGAAAAAAAAAACACCCCTTGTTTTGTAATAAGGGGATTTTCAATTTAAAAGAGAGAGAGCAGGCCTGTTGTGTGAAGTATGGTTATTACATTCACTGTATTCTATCTCACCCACCAGGAGGCTAATAATGAGGAGTGAGGGAAGGGGGCCAGGGCCACGAGGGTTATCTCACAGTCCCAGATGCTGGATAAGTTGGAGGAGGCAGAATCACTTTTGGATGACATTCAGAAAGGCCTGAATGCTTATTGGAAGAAGAAAAGACTATTCTTTCCAAGGTAAACAGTTCATTTCATCTACCAGCTGTACAGATCAGTATAAAATATGTTTATATGAAGATATCCACAAAGTTCATTTTCCCTCCTTTATGAAATCATTTTAGGTGTGTGGCATCTCTTCCCTTGCCGGTCCCGTGATGATCACAGTCTGCCAGCATCTCGTGAGACAAAGGATTCGCTCCTGAGCCCCGCCACACCTAAAAAAAAATGCTTTGAAGGGTTTTCCAAGCTGACTTTTAATCATGGGAAAGAAATTACCCACATGGAGTCAGCAGAAAATGAAAAAGTGGGCCTCGTGCTGAGATAATTCCAGCAAGTGCCAAGGGGCTAGTTGAGATATGGCTTCATGAGGTGAATATCTTTAGCTCTTACTTAGGGTTTAGTTACTGTATAATCATTCTCTCTTTTAGGAGCAATGAATATCCCAAGTGTGTTTCCTAACCAAAGCTCTGTCTCTCTCCAAGCATTTCTCGAGATTTTGATGGATTCCTTAAGAAATGGGGGCTCTGGATCCTTGTGGTTATTTCCTTCTACTCAGGACAAGTTTGCAAATATGCAGGATCTCATTCAGTGACAGCCCCAAGCCAGTGACTGCCACTAGCTGTGTGTACTTGTGTATCTGTTTGAGTTATCTGTCTAGTACTTTATGTCTCCATGTATCTATGTATCCTTGTTCTTGTCCTTGCCCCTTCCTTAGCAGAATATCTTGGGAGGATTGGATAGCAGGTGGGTTTTCAGCTGTGACCTGGGGTGGAGGAGTGGTTGGGGAAGGGGCAAAGGTTTCACTTTTTTTTATTGGAGGGGTGAGGGTGGTGAGGAGAAAAGGTGTGTGTCACCTTGATAATTAATGATCAATCTTAATTTCTAATCCATATTAAAGGAGAAAAGGGGGATCTCCCCTGAGGACACCAACCTAGCCTGACCTCCCCTTTGGGGGACCATAATTCCAATTAAACATCAGTTTCAGTGTGAAATTGGTTTGACTGCCTGTCTTTTGTTTGTCTGCTTTTAACCCCTTTGTGACTGTGCTCATCTAGAAGGCTCCCTTGAACTCTGTTCCAGTTCGAGGCCCAAGTTCATCCCTAGCAGCCAGCAGCCTGTCTTTCCTTTCTTTTTTCTTATTCTAATGATCAGGTCTGGGATCAGTTTTTCTTTCAGTTTCTATTATTAAACACTCTTCCCAGGCTCTTGATTCTGTGTCTACTTTTCTCAAAAGAAGGATTCTTAACTTGCCATCTGCTTGTCTCCCAAGGCATTGCCCTTGATTTAAAATATATGCATTTATCATATTTCATGTAACTAGAATAAGTTACATTTCTTATAAAATACATTTAAATGCGAATATACTTCTATATAAAACAGATATTTGATCAAGATATAGCAAACATTTGGCCACCTCAATATGCTAGCACAACTCTGTATTGCTACCTTTTATTTTCCAGTTAAGCTCAGCTGTATTGATTTATATAAAATGTATTTTATGTAATACTTAGCAACATATATAACGTTTTAATGGAAACTTTTGAAGACCTTCTTGTAAGTGTATTTTTTTGGACAGGAAGAGAAAAAGAAGGAAAGCAAGGGGCACTTTCAAAAGATATTTTGATTGAACTTTGGCTCAGCATCCATTTTGCTCTTTGCCAGTTTCTCCTGGCTGACTGAGCCCAAAGAACCAAAACAGCAACAACCAAAACCTCCCCCCAAAAAACAAAACCCTAAGGTCTCCCCCCTTTTGCTTCCAGTTTCCCACATAACTGAACCATGGGATCACCATGCCAACCTAGGACAAGCTTGGCTCAAAGCAATAATGCCCTCAGACACTTTGAAACCCATTCATCAGAGTGGGTGGTGAACAGCTCAGGCCTGAACTTAGAGAAAGCTCAGCTCTTCCCCCTACCTGCTGGACCAGGAAGAAATCTTCCTCTGTCCCTTCATCTCTGCTGCTGCATCTGGGCATCCTTTAAAATAGTGGGAGCAGTTAAGTGTGCTTCTCTTGATACAGAGGCTTTTGGGGGAGGAAGACAGAAGGGAAATAAAGAAAAATGGAAAAGCAGAAGGTGGGCTGGGGTCTTCCCAGGGGAAACTTGGGGTCTCTCTGAACTCTCCTCAACAAAGGAGACAGAAGCATGGTTGGGTGGATGGAGATGTGGGGGAGGCGTGTGAAAGGTGCAAGAAGATGAGCAGCTGTGTTTATTTGAATACATATCATTTAACCCTCACCTAAAAACAAATTGAAAGGTTTGGAAGTGCATTAATCTGGACCCAATTAGCATTTCTTTCTCCCTCAAAAGTGCAACCTGAGATTAATGAATATAAACTAAGAGTTTCAGATGCAGTCCTTAAATCATTTGCATGTTTCATGCATGATAATTGAATTTATTTATGCACTTCCTCTCATTTAATTATTTCCTGCTCGTTCCTCTGTTCTTCTCCTAAGCAAAGCCAAGGTAATGAAAATAATAATATTAATAATAATAATAATAATAGAGATATTTGACAGGTTAGAAAAGTAGTAGTAAGGAGATGAAAATAACTTGGTTTGATCCGAGAAATCAGCTTCCTTATTCACCTTACTGGAACTGGAGCAATGAGAAACTTTTTTCCTTTAAAAACTGTGTTTTTTCCATCTGGAATGCTGTTTTAATGTGTTGGTAAATATGCAAACCATGTTATTTTCTAAAGGGCAGAGAAGGCATTTTAAATGATAGCACTGAGTCTTGAATGACCCTAGAGAATTGTATTTCAGCATGGCCAATTACAAGAGTAGCAATGATAGCAGCAGCAGTAGAACATTAATAAAGAATAAAGAACTATCTTGGGCTTGGGACCTGGAGAATCAGAGATGACTAGAGGACTCAAACATACATTACTTTAGCTGACCCATTTAGAATATTTGCTCCAGCACATACCAAAGCAATACAAAATGGTGTTAGTCTGTTCTACGGTGGAGATACGCAATAGCTGACCATTTTGGTCTGCTGGTTGAACTCCATCTTGCTATCTTCCCCTCAACCCCCCATTTATGTCAAGCTGGCTTCCTACTTCCATGTCATAGGGCTATAGGGTTGCTGAGCTTTCCCCTCCCTCCTTACTCCCAGTGACAAGTCTCTAAGGTAGCAAGGGACATGTTAAAGAGGACGGGAAAGATGTTAAGCAAAGTAAGACTAGACAACAATTCTCCCAGTATTAATCTGTACCAGTGCCTTGTCTGTCTCTTGTCTTTCCTTGTGTGTTCTGAGATAAATGTTGAAGTGAATCTCTTTCTTGTGACATTCACCTTTGGTGTCCCTTGTTTTCAGTGAATTGAATGGTTACGTGTTTCTGAGTGTCCCCTAGTCCTTGTTTCCCTGGTCTTTGTAGCTAGGGATGTCTCTGAAGGACTGAGTCCCACTAATTTGTGATGTCACAATTTAAGTGTATTCCCTGTCTCTTCAATGTAGTTTGAAATGTTAAGTAATGTAGCATGAAATTATTGGTTAGTTTCGAAATGGTTGTGAAATCATGTGAAGAAAATTATTATTGCATCCGGTCAAGATAAATTCACTCTAGTGTCTTATGGCTTTTTATTCCTATGTGATAGTAATAAAGTCTCATGTAGGGATGGAAGCCATGAAATACATTGTGAAATGTCATCACCTAAGATGGGGCCATCAGTATAGAAACATCCTAGCTGTGGAGTTATTCACACGATTGGCAAATGAAGTAGTATGGAGCTTTTCTAACTTCCACTCTTGGTTCCTTTTTTATTTTTTTGTTCCTTTGTTTAGTTTCTTCATCCCTCACTCTTAGAGTCTGACAGTTATGGAAACTAGGTTATGGAAGGTGATTCATCGTCTCAATCACTGATTGACATTTGCGTTCAAGGTTCGAACTTTTCAGTTGGTTCTAAGTTGTTCCTTCCTCATTGTCTGTTAACCAATACTTTATTCTACCTGTGTCTAACTTAAAATCCTCTCCTGACTTCTTTCTCAATTTGCATGATCTTTCTCCTGAAATTAAAACTGAATGAAGCAAAGTTGCCCACTTTGGGCTCATGGTCCAGATTTCTCTACTTCCAAGCTCAAAGAATAATAGGTCCCGGGTGGGTTAACAAGTAGTGGCTTCAGCTGGAATTGGTTTCCTTCCATAGTTCTAGTCTAAAAACAAGGGGACAGAAGTTGCACCTTTGAGATAATAAAGATGGCCACAAAATGACTTCGAATGATACCATCACCCAAAAGGTTTCATTACAGTACCTACCTGGAGGATATTTTCTCTTTTTGTCATACAGATTTAAAAAAAAATAATAGAACCATTCTGAGACTTTGTGGTTTTCTCACTTATTCCTTCTACAATCTGTCTGTATTATTTTCCTAAGAGCATGAGAATAAAATCTTTTACAGATAGTTTTGCCTCTTTGGTTTTTTTTTTCCAAAATAAAGAATGAGATCCAAGCCCTGAAAGTAAATGAGTTGCTAAAAAATGAAAAAAAAAATCACCTTCTATAGAAACTGATGACCAAGAATGAATAGTAAGAAAAGTACATTTTCCATATATCTCTACTACAGTAGGTTGATGTGATCTGAGATTTTTCAATAACATGATAGAAGGATGAGTTTAATTAAATAGTGTCCAAACAGTGTCCAAACTTACCCTTAAAAAGACTTGGATTTCCAAAGCTTTAAGCTAGTTGTTTAAAAAAAGGATACTTGGCAGATACACAAATGATTGAACTCAGAAGTAAGAGTGATTGAAGCTAGACAATCTTTTAAGAGAAAATACCTATTGCACTGCTAAGAAAAGCTACTGGAATTTCATAGAATCAATAAGTCAATCAACAAACATCTATTTAGTGCCAATTATATGTCAGCAACTTAGATTCTTGGAACAGAAAGATGAAAATGAACAAGCCTCTGCCCTCAAAGCACTTACATTTTACTGGAGAAGTGGAGGAGGGAGAAGAGAGACACAATGTGTTCCAAGTAAGTAAAGGAAATTGTACAAAGTAAATAGTGGGAGTGAGGTGGAAGTAAACAACAGAGAGATTGGGGGGGGGGGAAGATGTCATTTGGGGATGAGTCTTCAAGAGACCAATCCCTAGGGGATGAAGAAAGAGGGAATTCTAGACTTGTGCGAAGGCATGTAAATAAGAGAGCAAATATTGTACATGATGAATCCCAAGTAGATCAGGTAGGCTGAATCATTGACACTCAGAATATCAGAGTTGAAAGGGATTTTCAGAGGCTATCTAGTTCAACAAAACAAAACAAAGATTTCCACTGCAACATTCCCAACAAAAGGTCATCCAGATTTTTTTAAAGACCTCCAGTTAAGTACAGGAAATCTCAGCTTGAGAATCCATGTTTTTTTTTTTAGTTTAATGCCTTTTAAAAATCATTTTTCAATTACATCTGACTCTTTGTGACCATGCTTGGGGTTTTCTTGACAAAAGTCCTGGAGTGGTTTGTCATTTCTTTCTCCAGCTCGTTTGACAGATGAAGAAACTGTCTTCAAGGCATTGTATAAGCATTCAGATCAACCAACAAGCATTTGTTAAACAAATACTATGTGCCAGGCACCAAGGACACAAAGGAAAAACAAAATAGCCACTACTGTCAAGGAGCTTACCTCCCTGAACCTCACTTTCCTCAGCAACTCTAAATCTATGAGCCCATGGAACTTTCTCATGGGTCCTCATATGCTTGCCCCGCCATTTCATTCCTTTCCCCTTCATATGTGGGTGCTTGTATTATGTTGTCTTACTGATCACTGTAGCTTTAAGGACCATTGGTCAAGACTCAAGTCCCTCATGAGTAGTTCAACATCTCCAGGCAGCCTAGGAGGAAAATAGCCTAAGCTATTTTCAGTGCCATCTACTAGAAATACATATTCCCATTCATTCCCATAAAAATGCATATAAATTTCCAGTCAATGGAACAGAATAATGGAACAGAAAAAGTAAGCTCTCTGTAAATGAGTGGAGCTTGAAGCCTCGCCTGACGCACTGGAGGGCATGGCAGAAGAATGCAAGGGAAGATGGGTAAGCAAGGCAGAAAGAAGCAGCATAGGCCATCCAACCTTATTTCTCTCCCAAGTTCTGTGAAGGGACTTATCATTAATAGGATTTTATGCAGCAATTGGAGATGCAGACAATGGGAATTTGAATTTGCAAGGTTTGGTGTAAAAGACCAGTTTGAGCAGTTCAGCAAAGACTTGTTAGAAAAAGTCCCTACTCTTAGCAATACACAGTTCTAGGCACTGAAAGTGGTACAACTATAAATAAAATGTGTCACCTTCTTTTAAGGAGTTCACAAGGAATGTCTTACATGTATGCATATACTTCATAGGATCATAGATTTGGAGATGGAAAGGAATTTAAAAGTGGAGCCCAATCCCCTTATTTTAAAAATGAGAAAATTGAAGTTCATAGAGTTTTAAGTGACTTTTCTGGGGTTGCAAAGTAGGTCTTTCAATTTCAGGGGTCCATCCATTATCTCACGCTGTCAAACAATATGTCAAAAGAAAATAATTTATATTTTCCTCAAACTCCTTCCTTCAAACTTGCCCATTTGGGATGGTACTACTTGTCTTTCCAGTCACCCACCTTCTTAACTCTGGATTCCTCCCTCTGCCTCCACTTCCATATGCAACCAGATCCAGTGTTTTGTCAATATTATATATCTATCAAATCTATCCCCTTCTCTCCATTCACACTTCAGGAATCATCATGATACATCATGCCTGGACTTATTTTAACAGACTCCTAACTGGTTTTTTAACAAATCTATCACTCTATCCAGTAGATCAAAGGGATATCAAGAGAGAAAACTCAGAAACAGTCTTTCCCTTTGCCCTAAATCCACATTCCCATGTGTGCATGCCTACATACACACACACACACACACACACACACACTACCCATCTCTTCAGATAGCTAGTTCATAGTCAAAGAATCGTAGAGCTAGATGCTCCCATAGCGATCATAAAGTCCAATGTTCCCATTTTCCAGAAGAGCAGTTTAAAAAACTTTGGGGTCACTTCATTTTTTTGGCAAATTGATTTCTGACAAATTATTCTAAGGAATGTTTCAGAGTAAGCAGAGGAATAGTGGTTCTCTTCAAGAAAGACAAGCTTCTTCATCAGGCCAGTCAAGAGTGTCTTAATTCATTCCTCCCAATGACCCCTCACAAAACATGGTTCTGAATTGAGATCTAAACCAACTCATTAGAATACTATCCATTGTCACACTGTCAAGAACTGTGTCAAAAAGAAATAATTTAAAGGTGGAAGTCAACATATAAATGGGGGCTAGAAAGCAGGAAGAAGTCAAGAAGATGACCTAAGTGGAGCACACATTGCTTAGAGATGTGCTTTAGAGGCCCAGATCCAGGCAAGATAAGGAAAAAGTCAGTCTATCAGAACCCAAGGTGGTTCTAGAAGTGCAGTCTCCATTTGCAAATGGAGAAGATAACTCAAGCAGAGAACAGTAAAAACAATATGTAGTAGAGATGGAAGACACATTTATTCTAGATTTGTAATTTCCTCAATGCGAAGGACCCTCAGTATGCAAAGTCCCTCTGCCCACGCAGATCAGCATTTCTGCTACAATTTTTATCCTTACAAGAACTGTCTGGGCAACTAAAGCATTAAGTGATTCATGGTCCTATAGCCAGTTAGTGTTAGCAGCAAGACCCAGGTCTGATGTCAAGCCTGTTTCTCCACTATGTCATGTCGCTTCAAATAATATTATATATAATATTAGCATTAACATAATTATGTATTATAAAACACATATGCATACATATTGACACATAAAATATTTCTATAAGTACATGTATGCATCTGTGTATGTATATATGCATATATATATACATGTATATGTTTGTGTGAAAGGGTTATTGAATACATGAATTTAGAGCAAGACTTGGACCTAGGTCTCTCCCACTCCAAAGCTGACTGCTTCTCCACTATATCATGCTGCCTCAAATCTATAAACAAATCAATGAATGAACAAATGAATGGATGGATGTGTAATAAATAAATATAAAAATAACAGAATGAATTAATAAGAAGTAAATTGATTGATAGATGAATAAAATAACTGAAAGTTACCTTGGAAGTCATTTACTCTACTCCCTATACTTTACACATCAGGTAGTTGAAGCCCAGAAGGTCAATCAATCTGTCAATTAACAAATTATTTATTAAGTTTGCTTTATGGTATATATGCCAGGTACTAAGTGACAAGTGAAAATAGTCCCTGCAGTCAAGGAGTCTAGCCAGGGGAGACAACATTCACATATATAAGGTACTAGACAATTTTGAGAGAAAGGTACTAGCAGCTTGTACTTACATCATTTAGTAAGTAACTATTAAGCTAAACCTTGCAGGAAACTCAGGATCCTAAGAGGCAAAGACAAGGAAGGAGAGCATTCCAGGCATACAGTATAGGCAGTGCTAATGAAGAGTGTCATATATGAGAAACAGCCAAAGGGACAATTTGACTGAACCACAGTCAATGTTTAAGCTTAGAAAGCTAGTTTGGGGCCAGATTGTGATGAGCAGATCAAACAATTGATCAATCAAAAAGCATTTATTAAATGACTACCTCAAACACTGTGCTAAGTGCTGGAAATGAAGGTACAAAGAAGGAAAGAATTCTTACTTCCCTTGAACTTTTATTCAGATGGAAGATACAAGTGCATACAGGTCATCCAAAATGTTTTAGTGCAGCTATAAGCCTCAAGTCAAACTACACTAAGACTTTTCAGACAACCTGTACGTAAATCTATACAGTATAAATATAAAATGAATAAATGCAAATAGAAACAAAGGAGTTCAATTCAAGGTAGTTTGGAAGAAAAGCCACTAGCCTTTAAGGGCGAATCAGAAAAAAAGTGCTTGAGCTGTCTCATGGAAATAATGGGACTCTACAAAGCTGAGGCATGGGAGGAGTATATTCCAGGCATGGGAAATAGCTGATGCAAAAGTGTGGAAATAGAAGCTTGAGTGTTGAGTTTGAGGAACAGAGATCCAGTTTGGCTGGATCACAGAGTACAAGAGGAAGAGGAAGACCTAATTAGACTGGAAATAGGGTTTGGGACCAGGGCGGTGAAGGGTTTTCAAAGCTAAAGTGAGGAGTTATGTTGCTATTGTGGAGGAAATAGGAAGCCACTGGAATTGAGTAGGGAGGTAACATAGAAATGTGTCATAGGAAAATCAACTCAGTAAATTGTGGAGGATGGAGAAGGGAAAGATCAATGCAAAAAGGCAAATTGCAAGGCTATGAACTAGGGTGGTGTCTATGTAAATGGAAATAATAGCACAGAACTGAGAGATATTGTAAAGGAAGAAAAAAAGGTTTTGCAACTGATTGGCTGAGTAGGATGTAGGTCGCTGATTATGATGCTGAGGTTGCAAACTTGTATGAAGGGAAAGGTAGTAGTGCCTTGAGGTAAAAGAGAAGCTAGGTTTGGGTGAGTAGAGGATATGATGGACCTTGCTTTGGACCTGTTGATCTTGAGATGCTTACAGCTTGAAATTTCCAGTCTGTAGACAGTTGGTGATGAGAAACTGGAGGTTCAGGAGAGAGGCTTAGGCTGGATGGGTAGGGAAGTCATCAATGTAGAGATAGCTGTTGAACCTACAGGAGCTGATGAAGTTCCTAAGAGAGAGCCCAGAGAGAAGAAAAAAGGTTAAGTGCCTTAGCTGAAATTATACAAACAGTAAGTGGCAGAGACAGAATTCAAATCCATTCTTTCTAACTCCAAATCCAGTGCTCTTCCTAATGGGCCACAATCCTAAGGAATGCACATTTATTACCACAGTCTTTATTCTTCTCCTCCACCTTATTTTTTTTTTTTTAGTAGATGAGGAAATTCAAATGTCAAGGGGTTAAGTGCCTTGCCAGTGATGGCACAAGTAGGGTTAAGGGTGACCTAAACATGGGATTTGCCTCCATCTACTCTGTCCAAATATCATACACTGGAATGGGTAGAGATTAGCTATCAGAACAGAAAGGCAGGGTGTAGCTCTCCTTGATCACAGACTACGTGTATTCAAATGAATTCAAAGAATACCAGTGAATGTTACCCATTAACTATTCATCCTGGGGCTCTCCCATAGCTCCTGTGATTGTAATTCTTAAAATTCTACAGCACAGAAGGACATAGGAGCATTTGCCCTCTCTCTTAGAACCTCAGGAAAATAAAGATTGATTATCCTCTTACTTGGAAGCTCCATTTTGTGATCTTCTGATGCTAACACAAATTGGCTGTCACCAAGAAAATGCGTGGGAGTGAATAGATAGACCTAAGGTGTACATCTATCTCTGTGTCTTTCCCATCATTGGGGTTGGGCAGCATCATGGACAGATATCCATCTTCTGAGATACATACAAATAAGATCTCATTTTCTCTTTGTGGAGAGTGTAACATAGATTACTATAAAAATGTATTTAACCTGCTGAATTAATTCCACAAGGAGGTCACTAACAAAAAGAAAAGTCTTATATATATCAAAATATTTAGCACAGAACTTTCTGTGGTAGCAAGGAACTGGACACAAAGCAGATGCTCATCTACTGGGAAGAAGATAATATGAAGATAATTGAATATTACTGTGCTATAAGAAATGACAAATGTGAAAAAATTCAAAGAAGAATGGGAAGATTTAGATGAACTGATGCAAAGTGAAATAAGAGCCAGGGAAATGACATGCACAATGATTACAACAATGTAAATGGAAGGAAAATAGGAATAACATAAAAAGAATGATGCAACATTGTGGTCAAGTTTGTCTCCAAAGAAGGGGAGGCTCCTACCCTTGCTTCTTTGCAGAGGTGGGAGATGACGGATATGTAACACTACATGTCATGAAAGTATTATTAGCTTTTTTGCACTGTAGACCCCTTCAGCAGTCTGGTCAAGCCTATGGATCCCTTACCAAAATCATATTTTAAATGCATAAAATAAAAAATGCATAGAATTTCAACAGAAACCAATCATATAGAAAGATATTTATCCAAACATGTATTTTTTAAAAATTCACAAGTGCCAGGTTGTGGACTCTTGACGACAAAATTTTTTGATTTGTTGGTGAGTTTTGCTGATCTGTTCACACCCCCCAACCCCTTGTTTTTTTATTCTTTACTATAAAGGATGATTCTCTGGAAAGGGGTGGCAGATATATATATATATATATATATATATATATATATATATATATATATATATATATATATATATATATATATATATATATATATATATATATATATATATATATATATATATATATACATCTTCACAAGGTCCTTTGAAGCTTAAGATAGTATTATTCTTATTTAACATCACCAATGATTCCATGAATCAGGATGACAGAACATTAGTACTAAGGTAGGATCTGCGAGATTACCTAATTTAATACCTGCTTTACTGATAAAGAAACCAAGACCCAGAAATGGGGAACCACTTCTCAAGGTCAAACAGCTAATGTGGGACAGAGATTAGCCTTGACCCTAGATCTTTGCTTCATAGTCCAATTCGCATTCTACTTTATCACAATACCTCTCTCTTTTCTGGATTCTCACTCAAAACTTAGCACAATGTTTTAAAGTCACTGAAAATTTTTAAACGTACTTATTGAGGTCAGAGAATATGTACAATCAGTTCACAAGGTAAGAAATCAAAGGTACCTATAGTCATGTGAAAACATAATTCAAATTACTAATAATTTTAAATACACACATTAAAGCAACTCAGATTCCAGCTCATAGTCACCAGAATGGCAAAATTAGCCAAAAATAAAGGAGAATGACAAATGCTGGAGGGACTGTGGGAAAATTAGACACATCAATGCACTATTGGTGAAACTGTGAACTAATTCAGTTATTCTGGAAAGCAATTTGGAACTATGCCCTCAAAGTTCCTAAACTACATATCTTTTAAGCAAAAATACCTATAACTTATCCTGTACTCCAAAGATTTCAAAGAAATGTTCCTACCTGTACAAAAATCTTTCTAGCAGCTTCTTTATTGTGGCAGAGAACTGGAAACTGAGGGGGTAACTATCAATTGGGGGATGGTGGAGCAAATAATGATAAATTAATCTATTGGAATATTATTGTGAGGTAATAAATAATGAAAAGGATAGCTTCAGGGAAACCTGGGAAGTTCTTATATGAACTGATGCAGAGTGAAGTAAACAGAACCAGAACAATGCATATGATAGTATCTATATACACCGTAAATACAAATGATCTTTAAAGACTCAAGAATTCTCATCAACACAATGACCAACTGTGATCCCAACTGACAATAAAGAATGCTACCCTTCTCCTATCAGAGAGGTGATAAACTGATCCTCAGAATGAGACAGACACTTCTAGACATACCCAATGTGAGAATTCATTTTGCTTGACTATGGTTATTTGTTACAATGATTTTTTTTAGTGTACGGGAGGGAGATGGGAGTAGAAATAAAGAAATACTTGATAACTGGGAAAAAACCTTCATTTTAAAATTTAATCATTAATTTCATTTTATCTTTGTGTTCCCAATGCCTAGTAATGTATTTACTGATTGATGAAAGTTGTGATTACATAACTTTCTTTGGGAATAACATTCCTTTTCCTCTCCTATTCAATGAGTCATTCCTTTAAGCAAATAAGGTGGGAGAAAGCAGTTCAGGAAAAAAAAAAAACAAGCCAATATATCAGAGGGATCTGATATTACACAATATTCAGTACTGATGGTCACCCCACTTTTGCAAAGAAGAGGAGATACATTTTCTTAACAAGTCTTTAGGGCCAATTTTTGCAATTACTATTATAGGACATTTACTTTTGGTTTGTCATTGTTGTTTCTTGTGTTTATGCTAGTGTCATTAGGTACGGTGACATAGGAAACATAGAAAACATAGAGAACACCCAAACAGGTGTTTTCCCTGTTTTGCTCACTTTGCTCTGCATCAGTTTAGGTAAGTCTTCCCATGTTCCTCTGAATTCTTTGTATCTGCCACATCTTTAACACAATACATTCATGTTTTATAATTTGTTTATTCATTCCTCCACTGATGGGTAGAGACTTTATTTCTAACTTCTTAATAGCTCATGTCTCTTGAACTTTATGGTTTGGAAAATGCTTATATATTATCTCCTCTGATCTTCACAGCAATCCTGTGAGCTAGGTTTTCCTATTATCCACATTTTACAGATGAGGAAACAGAGGCTCAAAGAGACTGTGGTTTGCCCCAATTCACCCAGCTACTAAGTGTCTGAGGAAAGATTTACACCCAGGTGATTCTAGTCCCCAAACCGAGCATTCTATCCCCTACAGCACAGAGTTTAAAGGCTTCCACAGCACTCCATACACCCTCTCTTATTTGGTCCTCACTGCCACTAAGTATGGGTGTGGTATTATCCCCATTTTACAGGTGAAGAAACTGTGAAAGAGAGGTCACTTGCTGCTAAAGCCTAAAGAATGACTCACATTCATAGCAGCTCAGAGGAATTAACAAATTCATCACAAAGATGTTAACTCAATTAGGACACTATGTCTAAAATGTGCTCGATGGGAGTTGTGTGTGTGTATGTGTGTGTATGTGTGTGTGTGTGTGTACGCACATACATGCCCTATGAACAAAACAGAATTCCAGTAGCTCAAAAGAAACATGAGATGTGAAAATTTAGAACCATCTCCACTCCAAATGCTCATATGAACTTTGTGCCCAACCTGTGGTGAATACTTTCAAGCTCATATGGGTCTGATCAGGCACAGTAGGTCACACCGTACCTTGGTCCCAGCACCATGATCTCAATGGTCCTCTTTGAGAACAAAGGACAACAATGTGTGAGTGTGTGTGTGAATGTATACATACATGAATATGTACATAAATATACACACAAATTAACCATATGATGTATGGCATATGTATATGCTTATATAGATGCATGTGTGAATGTATATAAGTGTGTATATATAAAGTTTATGTATAATGCAAATGTATAGATACATAAGAGTGCATAATATCATACATTAAATATAATGCACATATTATATAATATACATGCACATACACACACAAAATGTACACATACATTTTGGAGATACAGCTTTAAGGATGGGAAAGTAGAAGTCACTGAAGGTAGAACCCCAAATGGCCAGGCAGGGCTTGGGTACGTGGTAAGTGACCACTAAATGTAGTCTGGTTGCCCAAGGTTCGTTCTCTGGCTGGAACTTCACATTAGCTGCGTCAAGAAAATGAGGCAGCAACTGATAGACAAAAAACCCAGCTACCCACCTTCCTTGCTTTCTCCTTTTCCCCCGCAATCTCTTCACCTGACATTTAGATAGATCACATTTCCTCAGCGTCTGCACCTGACACTTATTTGGCTGAGGCTAATTCCCTGCCTTAAGCACCAGAGGTCTGGCATTCTAGCACACTTATGGGAAACTCAAACACATTATAATGTGTTGTCAGGCTCTAAGAATAGCTCCGTCCTCTCATTTATGAAGTGCATTAATAGCTGCAAATCCCTTTATGGATATTATCTCATTCAAGCTTCACATGAGTCCAGTGGGATCAGTAGGCACAGGGACAGAACCTTTGATTTTCTAGAGGAGGAAAATCCTTCTACCTATGCAAGTCAGCACCTTCTCCTACACTCTCTGTCTTTCGTGGGTTCTCAATCTAGAGTTCATGTACTTTTTAAAATATTTTCATGACCATCTTCCAATGAAATTGGTTTTATTTGTAATCGTATACATTTTATTTTATAAATTTCAAAACAGTGTTTTTGAGGGGGTACGTAGGCCTAGCCAGTCAGGAAAAGGGATCCATGATACAAAAATGGTTAAGAACTCCTGTAAAATGTTGCCTGGAACACAGAGAGGTTAAATGATTTGCCTGGAGTTACACAGTTAGTATGTGTCAAAGGCAGGTCTGGAATCCAGATTTTTCTGAATCTAAGATCAGCCATCTACCCACTCCCCCAGGACGGCCTATGTACAAACTAGGGTGAATACCACAGCTGTGTTTGTTCCCACTTTACTTGTCATTGTCCCCTTTTGAGAAAACTAAGGCTCAGAAAGTTTAATTGATCCCCAAGATCCTTGAGAACAAGGACCATTTCATTTTTTGCTTTTTATCCCCATTGTTTGACGTAGTTCCTGACTCGTAGTAGGTATTTAATAAATGCTTTAGATTGATCGACTCATTAATGCTCACAAAACTCTAAAGTGTCTAAGGCAGGATTTGAACCCAACTTTGTTTCTAATTCCAAGTCCAGCACTCCATCTGCTGTACCACAAATGAATATGGAGAATTGCCTAGCAAACTAATGACTAAATTAATAGTGATAACCAAATAACCAAGACCACCATTAATGATTCCTTTTTTTTCATTTCTCGTAGGTGTTATATGTGTAGAAATCACTGTCAGCTATGTTAACTTGTCCTAAGCCCAGAACCTGAAAGGCATCAGACAGAAATAAAGAGAATATGATGTTGGAGAAGTGATGGTCATGGGCACGCAGGTTACTCATTCACTTTAACCTGGTGGTTCTTGCTTTTGGTCACTTTCAGGCATGGCTAGAGTATCAATTTTGGTAAATACATGAACCTGCTGGTGGCTGCTCTTGGACCCCACTTGCCTATGTCACTAGCTTCATAATATTTAATCAAAAAGAATTCACTGTTTTTGATATTGGCTTATGAGTTCTCTGATCATTGCTGTCTGGTTTCATTCTATCACTCTGAGACAGCTGGTGATGTAGTACATAGAACACTGGGTCTGGAGTCAGAAAAACTTAAGTGCAGATCTGTATAACTCTGGAAAAGTCATTTAACCTCCACTTGCCTTATTATCCCCAAATGGGGATAATAATAGCACTTCTATCACAGGATTGTTGCGAGGAGCAAATGAGATCATTGTGAAAAGCACGGTGCCTAGGACATGGTAGATACTATGTAAATGTGTCTTCCCTTTTTATGGAAGAATTTGGCGGTATTTGTTTAAAACATACATAAACAAGATAAAACAAAACATTTCCAGTTAGCCTTGAAATCCAGAAATCAGAAACAAGGAATTTGGAAATAAGAAAGCAATCTTGTTGAAAACAATTTTGGAATAGAAAAACATGCATAGTTTGCAAGGAACTGGACTTCAGTGAAGTCAGGAACACTGATGGTGGATCCTAATCCCACCTTTGGCAGACATTGACTATGACTGCTAGCCAGTCTAATCCCTTAATGCCTCAGTCAATGTTGTAAGACTAGAAGTGACCCACCAGGTACCAGTCTGCATTAGCAGAAAGAATTTACCCAATGGGAGGGTTTAGCAGATATATCCTATGCTCATCCCCAAAATAGTCTTAGGATCTTAGCTGTAGAACCAGAAGAAACTTCAAACTGCATCCAACCACTTTATTTTACAGAAAAGAAAAGTGAGCAGAAATTATTCCCTCAAGGTCAGTCAAAGAGTTAGTAATAAGACTGGATCTGAACCCATGCCCCTTGACTCCAGATCCAGCATTCTTTTTACTGCATCATATGTAGCATGCTATATCTAGAATGAGAATTACACGTGTGCCAATAAAAAAAGATTGTATCTAGATTCCAATTTTCTAACATCAAACACGTGTGAAGTGCGTGTTGTGTGTGTACATGTATGTGTGTGTATGTGCATGTGTATAGCATGTCACTCCCCCATCCCAGACACCTAAAAATATGTATAGACAATAATAAAGTTCTTTCAAATACTAAGAATCTCTTAAGTGATTTTAGGATCATAAATTTTGAATTGTAAAAAAGTTTAGGGGCCATCTAATCCAATTTCTTCATTTTACAGAAGAGGAAACTGAGTCCTAGGAAAGTTAAGTAACTTATCCAAGATTATACAAGTAGTAAGTGGCAGAACATAGATTTGAATCCTTACATTCAAACCTAAATCCAAGGCTGCCTTTGAGCTTGGCTTCATACAAAATGGAAGCATTAGGTGGCTTACCCTACCCTCTAGCCCCGGTAGTAGAAGTAATGCAGTGAACATGGGTTTGAGTCCTAGCCCCTCACCTCTCTTGTGGTTATTTACTCATGGTCAAATCCCTTCAATACTCTATGTATCACTTTCATCATCTGTTAATGAGGATCATAATACTTATATTTCCTGTTTGCAGAATTATGAGGAATGTGCTTTCAAAACATTAGAAGACCCCAAAAAGCGTAGTGCAGTTTTAAGCTTTAATAGCTTAAAAAAAGAAAAAAGTTTTGATAGCTTAATATCTTAAAAAAAAACTTTGATAGATTAAAAATACACTAAGATGTTTGAATTACTTTTATATAAATGTGTTAGTATTATGATCATTGATGCATCATCATTTTGATTCTGTGTCCTGTGCCTGCAATGTCTATACAGGAAGTGGTTAATAAGTATTTTTTAATTCATTCATGTTAGAAAAATAGAAAGACTCAGCAGAGAGTTCGGAGGCCAATAACATTTTTGTGGGTGGATGGATATTTTTAAACTTTCCTTGAAGCTTGCTAACTACATATGGGTCTGTTTGTTGACAATTATAATTCAAAACAAGATTTATTTTCCATAGGAGAATGAATACTTAAATTCAACAGGCATTTATTTAAAAAACACTATTGTATTTAAGGTATTGTGCTATTTTGGAAAGATATGAAGACCTAAATGGATGGTCCCTTCCTTTTAGAACAGGCCTGAACACCCTGAAGCCCACTTGCAGCACGCCAAAGGAAAACATCCTCTACATTTTTTCTTGGCCTCCTGAAATACTTTGGCATGCCCTTGGACCACTTGTGGGCCACATACTGTGCAGACCTATTTTAAAAGCTTCTTTTTTATTTGTTCAGTCATGTCTGACTCTTCATGGCCCCATTTGGGCTTTTCTTGACAAAGATGACTGCAGTGGTTTGTCATTTCCTTCTCCAGTTCATTTGACATGTGAGGAAACTGAAGCAAACAGCTAAGAAAATTAAGACAGGAAGAAACATAGGGGGTCATCAACAAAGTGTTCAGGTTTGGCATTGGCAACCACTAGGTATTGAAGGGAGGTAAGGAATCTCAGAATTGTAGAGGAGGAGGTAGTGAAGGCCAGAAATGAGGCATATGTACTGCCAAATCCTAGAGGTAGAAGATGGAGCATGGGGTTGGAGGCCTGCTAAAAGTCTAGTCTAGCTAGAAAGTGGCCACTTTAATAAAACGATATCAGGACAGTGAATTCCTCATCGGAAAAATGAAATTGAACTTAAAGTAACACAAGGAAGTGTGTGTGTCAATATCTCCTCACAGCCATAGGACTAGGTTGAAAAGTCAAGTAATCTGTGTTCTGGCCCGTTGCTGACTTTTCCAGAAAAGGACTGAAATGGACATAATCACTTAACCTTACCAGTAACAATAGCAATCCCTAGGTATCTCCCAGGAACAGGGATGATTTGATAAGGTCTATAAAGGGCTTTACGGTTCTAGGAGAAAAGTATCATGAAAATTTATGGTTGCAGTGGTTCTTTGACAAGCTGCTCCTCACACATAACAGACGTGGTGTTCACTCTTCTTACCCCCACCTGTCTCTTTGCTCTGGGCATAAACTTTCAAAAATCTTTCAAGGGAAAATTTAGTGCTTAGGACAGAAGATATATTAAAGAAGATAAAACAGAGGAGAGATAGCCTGTCAACTCTGACATATACCATGCTTGTTTGATCAGATGCCCAGCTTCATAGAGACAAATAGGTCAAGTTGAAGAACTACGCACTTTGGACTCTTTGGATTCTATTAAATTTGGCTAAACATGCATTTTTAAGAGCCTGCTACATGCCAAGCATTGTGTTTAGTGTTAGAGATAAAATGATGAAAATGAAAATAAACTCAAACCCTGTCCTCAACCAGCTTCTATTCTGCCTGATTGTTTAAGGCAATACAGAAAGCGTAAGGGGGCAAAGATCAAAGGATTATGGTTTTAGAGCTTTAATGGACATGAAAAGGCCATGTAGTTCAAGCCACTATTTTATATATGAGAGAACAGATTCCTGCAGAGGGTAAGTGACTTGTCTAAAGTCACACCCCTACTAAATTGAAGGCCTCAAATTTGAACCCAGGTCCTCTGACTCTAAGTAAGTACCCTTTCTCTCCCCATCCCGACCATGTACATAGGGGAGGGAAACTGAGGAGTACAGAAATGGCCAAGTGAAGGATGCCTAAAAAGTACCTAACGGGATATTGAACAATTTCATTCCATCCAAAAGCATTTTAACCCCTCCGATTGGAAAGCAAAAGTAAGGGCTCCTCCTCAAACCTGGTGCCCAAGCCAGGGATGTCTTCATTCCTCACTTAGATCCACTTCTTTGGACTCCCCTATCATACCCCTGCTCTTACAAGCTACCTCTTCACCTTGCCTCAGGCCTTCATCTTTGAGCTTTAGCCCTTAGTAGATCTGAAGCCTCTTGAGGGCAGAGCATATCATTTTTAATTTATTTTCCCATCACTTACCACATTTCCTGGCCCAAATGTTTATTGTCTAAGTGTCTACAATATTATGGGCACTAGGTAGGTATTGGGGATATAATACACAAAGAAGAGCTTCAACTCTATTGAAAGCATTTGAAAACCAGAGCTGAAATTATTTCTGCTGTTATTGCTACAGTTTATTATCGCTATATTCTTATTAGGCTTTGTGCTCACCCTGAGCAAGCATGAGAAACATGGCTGCAACAAGTATTGGGAAGTGAACTTTCAGGTGGCAGAGCTCAATTTCTCATACAGGAGTTCCCTATACCTAAGACATTACAGACCTTGTCTCCAATCCCAGGCACAATATACTGCCTGCCAATTTCCACAAGCTATTTTAGAAGAAGCCTAATTTATGACAGGTATGGGTAAGAACAAGGAATGTAGTAGACAAGGTAGAAAGCATCTCCTATGTCATACAATCCAAGTAGGCATTTGTCTCCTTTTGAAAAATAAGACTGGCAAATAGAAAAAAAAAGATTCCCTGTATTTGTTTCAAGAGGAGGAGAGAAGGAAATTATAAAGTTCCTATAATGATCCAAAGGTTTCCATAAGAGCAAAACTCTATCTTTTTAGCACTAACATTTTACCACTATTGCTAAATAGCAATGAAACATGGAAAACACAGCCCTTTAAGGATTAAAAATGAATATCACCTAGAAGGCATGCACGACAGATATGAACAAGATGCAAAGTCTAACCAAAAAAGAATGGAAGAAGGAAAAGATGTCCTCAAAGAATTGTATGACAGGAGGCAAAAATGGGCTGGTTATGTGATGAGGGCAAGAGATGACAGCTAGATAGCCAGAATGTTCTACTGGTATCCACACAATGCCAACTGAGAAAGAGGAAGACCTTCAGAACATTCAGTGGACCCCTGGGGCAAACTTATGGGAAGATATAGACAAAGGTCATCTGGGAAGACCATTCACAGATTGGCTACAGCTTCACTGTAGGGAGGGATCACTGTATCAATAGACAGACTTTCCTAATGGATCACAGATTCATTTGACTATGTGTTAATTCCTAACCAATAAATAACTAGATAATCATTAGGAAAATAAAATCAATGAATGCTGATGTAGAATTTTGTTGACTAGAAATACATACAGAAATACATATGTGTGTACATATATTTGTGTGTACACAAATTTTGATATGGAAGGGTCACCTAGTGTGACCACCCCCCACCCAAAGAGATGAAGAAACTAAGAAACAAAGAGGTTAAGTGACTTGTCCAATATTAAAAAAGGAGCAAATAATACAAAAAGGTTTTGAAATCATATTCAGCACTCTTTCTACAACATCACACTAGAAAGCTGTATTAACCCATTTCCTTATTTATTTTTAATATTGGCTTTATGGAGGCAAAGTTATTAGGAACCAACAGCATTAGGATAGGAACTAGGAGGCAGGAGGGCAGTCTTGGAATTTTTCCTCAACTTAACAACTCACTAAAGGAATGACTATAGTATGAGTTGCCTATGTTACCTGAATCTGTTCATCCATCTATAAAATTATGATAATTTTACACCCATTTATTTCACTTTCTAATAAAAAGAAAGATGATGTGGGAAACCATAGAACTCAGGATGGATGTTTCTACCTGAAACAAAGAGTTTGTGTTCATCTTATTTTCCTTTCCTTGATGTGTCTCGATAACTCTGGAACTACAATTGGGAAAATCCATTAAGCAAATTGTAAATGTTTCTACTCTTACATCAATATGACCATAGATAAAGAGACGAAAAGCACCATAGAAAACGTTGAGTCCAATCCTTTCATTTTACACTAGAATAGTCAGTAAGTGGCAGAACCAGAATTTGAAGTCTGGTCCAATGATTCCAAATTAAGTGTTATTTCTATTGCAGCAGAACTCTCTCCATTCCAATCCCTTCCAAAATTAATCACTCTCAAGGTATATGGCAGCCCAGCTTGTGTACTAAATTGGAGAATAATGCTTACTATTATTACTACTACTACCACCACTACTGCTACCATGCCAACCAAAATTATGGAGGCAGTGTTACATGGTGGATAGTGTACTGATCTTGGTATCAGGAAGACTGGATCCAAATCTAACCTCAGACTCTCTCTAGTTGTGTGAACAACTAGAAGATGGAAGTTCAAATCTTCTCATGCCTATTACCTTTCTGATATTGGACGAGTCACTTCTCCATGAGATCCTGTTTCCTAAGTGAGGATATTTGGCTAGATGGTCTCTGAGGTCTTTTTGAACTCCAATCCATCATCCTATGAAGTGTTTTCCTTAAAAATAAAACATGGTAACTTCCATTGTGGGAGCTACATTCAAGACATAGTGGGGATAGATGAGGTACTTTAGACAGCTCCTTAGGGTTTATCTGTTAAAATCCTAGGTAGTTAGTCAATCTGTGTCTATGGAATGAAAATTACTTACCATTTCTTTTCCAATGGTTCCCAATTTCCCATCCCACCACATTGCCATTTTTATTCTGTCTTATTTTTTGACTAAGAAATCCTGAGTACATTTTTAAAAATCATCTTCCTCTCACCTCTCTCATGATCCCCCCCAAAAGAAGCTCTCTGGAGCTAGAGTTGAAAGAATTCATACAAATATCCTTATGGATAAAACACATGATATTCAAATTGGAATGCAGCTGCAATTAATTTGAAACATAAATTGTATTTTTACATCAACAAAGTCACACAAAAGTGAATCATTAAGTGATTGCTATTGTGACATCAGCCTGGCGCTCTAGCTGAATGACTTCGCACAGCTGTAACTTCAAACTACCTCGAGATTTGCCACATCCCTTAATTTTCTGATTGATTAAATGGATTATTTGACATTTTGGCAGTGCATAGAAATCCCTGAGTAACAAAGACTCCTTTCATTCTTCATTATTTATTCTCTTCAAGCTTAATGTAGATTCTTTTGCAACAAAAGTGTGATGCTTCATTCTTCAATAATTTTATTGCAAGTTTGTATTTTACTGATAATGTAGGAGCTCCTACAAAATTGCCTATATTATTAACACAGATATCATTCTCTGTAATTAAAATGTGATGCATAATGGGATATGACTTTCATATCATGCTCAGACTTTTATATTCCTGTCATTTGATGTTTGATTCCAGAACTGAGGTATTCAGAGCTTTTCAATGGAAATTTACTTCCATCTTTGCTGCCTCCTTAACCCTTTCAATGTGGAATTTTCTTCAGGCACATATAAAATGGTGACTTGCACATAGTTTTTTATGTTGTTTACATCCTAAGTATGTAAATTAAGTATGTAAAGAGACTCCAGAGTGAAGATTTGGGTTCAAAAATCCTGCTTCAGACATATACTAAGCAGGTGACCATGTGGAAAGTCTGTTAACCTCCAGGTAGCTCTCCAAGATTATTAACCACAAAATAGTGGTTGATATGCTTTGGTAGGAGTTTCCTTATGAAGCATTCCTTGTATCACTGTAGTCACAGGTGTGGTACAGAAAAAAAATCAGGGAAATTCTTTGGATCCAAGCTCCCTACCTCCAATGAACAAAATGAAAATTTGCTTCATCTGTGGTAAAGGGGAGACCTAGTTCACGAAAGCTACTTTTGCAGTCAGGAAGACTGTAGATCAAGCCCTGCTTCTACCACATGTAGGTCAAGTGACCCTGGGAAAGTCACTTAACTTCTTACTGCTCCCTGGAAATTGTCTAGGATTCTAAGTTGCCTACATAAGTAAAGTGAGTTTCCACATCAAGAATTCTCCAAATTCCAAGTCCTAACTTCAACACACACACACAGACACACACACACACACACACACACACACAACACGACACCTTTAAAAAAAAAGAAATAATATTATAAATATAGAGCTGTGTAGTTAAGTTGTGTATGGCATCACACGTGGATCTAAATCAGGTGTCTGACACTTAATGAGACTATTTTGTTTTGGTTTGTTTTATATCAATACATACACACCATGTGGCAGCATGCTTGGCAGAGTGCCTGCTAAATAAATGTTTGAATTATCAGCTCCCTAACCCTGGGCAACTCTTTCAACCTCTAGATGTCTCAAGTAAATACCTGGACTTAACTTTTAAGTCATAGATAGGTTTCCATCTGCATTGTTGAATGAAGTTCCCAGCACTGGAGTCATTTATGTTTACTTTTAAGAGAAGCACTTCATGGATCACAGCTTTCAAATTGGAAGCTATATCTGAGATCATCTAATCAAACTCTTCATTTTATACATAAGGAAACAGGCTTACATCATAATGGTAATAAGTCTCAGGGAGTAGATTTTGTACCCAGTTACTTCACCTTTATTTAGAGCCAGTGTTCTTTCCATTCTAACATGCTTCCACCCACCTCAATCACCTAGACGCTACTATTCCTTGGTCTCTACATCTCCCATCGATAAAAGAACACAAGCCTCATCTGTTGTAACCTTGGTTGGATAAACTGGAAAGAAAACTTAGGTAAAGGAGGAGAAAGTGTCATGTCACTGGAAGAGACATTGAATGGTTCAAGAATCCATCACCCCGCATTGTGCTAGAATGTTATTTAAAGATTCCCAGAGACATGAAATTCTATTTTGAAAATCTCTCCAGAGAAGTAGAGGCCATAGAATTCAATAGTAACCTCTTGGGAGTATTGAGCAACAGCGACTGTCAGTAAATTCTTTCTGCATTCAACCCCATATAACCTCCATAAAAATCTCCCTGCAATGCTTCCTCATGGTGTGGAGGTGACCCTGGATTATTACAGTGTGAGCAAATCTCAAGATAAAAATTGTATAGAGACAGAGAACAGTCTCAGAAGAATCAAAATGGTAGATAAGCCAAAGAGCAAATGGAAAGATATATGATGGGTGCATACGGGCTGCCAAACATTACCAGTGATGACTGGTACTCAGGAGGCAAGACAAAATCCATCCTCAATGATGCATGTGCCTGGGAAAGGAAATGAGCTAGATATGTAACAACAGATATCTGACAGATTACTCAAATATTGCACTGTTACCTACCAAAGATTAAAATACCCCGAAGAGCCTCCATAGAAGATTGTTGGGAGGGATATGGACGGGAATCATACAAAAGAAAGTATGAATGAGTCTGCACCAGTTGAGAGAGTACTCACATTTATGGGAGTACCAATGCATCAAAGGGTAAATTATAGACATCAAGTCTCATTACCCAATAAAGCTTGAAAAGCTATATTTCAATGTTAACAAAATTTCAACAGCATATATATACACACATATGTATGTATACACACACATATACATACATACATATTACATATATATATATATGTCCCCTTTGCATTATGTTCGATATTGAGGGAGATAAAAAGTTAAGTAAATACATATTATATAAGAATTGGTTGAAGGAACTAGGTTCACTAACACTGCAGAAGAGAAGAATCTGGGAGGATGCTATCACTGTGCTCATGCATCTGAAGGTTTCTCATGCAAAAGACAGATTAGACTTTTAGTCCTAGAATTCAGAACCCAAGAAATCAGTGTGGTTTTCAAGGAGTGAATTTCAAAACAATTAGAGCTGTCCAAAAGTAGAATGCGCCATCTGGAGAAATGTTGGGTTCCCCCTCCCTAGAGATCTTCAGGAAGATGTTGGGTGAGCACTTCTTGAATATGTTCTAGTGGGGAATCCTTTCAAGTCTGAGTTGGAATAGATGCCCACTAAGACCTCTTCCTACTCTCATTTTAAAAAAAAATCATGTGATTCTATAAAATAAACTATTGTCCTTCACTCTCATGGAACCCAATAGAGTAGAGGGATATACTATACCATCCCGCTACCACTGTTGTTATTTACTAGTGGTAATTGCAGGGGCAGTAGTGGTGGTGGTAGTAGAAGTAGTGGTGGTGGTGGTAGCAGCAGCAAGAGTAGTAATAGTGGAGCACCTAGATGGCAGAGTGGATAGAGTACTATGCCTGAAGTCGGGAAGACTCATCTTCCTGAGTTCAGATATGGTTTCAGATATTTATTAGCTGGACAAATCACCTAACCTCATTTGCCTCAGTTTTCTCATCTGTAAAATGAGCTGGAGAAGGAAGTGGACAAATCCAAGCCATTTTTAGTCCCCCTTACCATTGAGAGAACAATTATTACTACCTAGTACTTACAGGTCTTACTCTTGTATTCAGCTTTGAAAACATCCCAGGCAATTATCTGACCCATAAAACAGTAATGCTGTAATGGGATGATCATCTTTGTTATTCTGCACACTACACTTCTTTTAATGTAGAATCAGATGGCACTGGTTTTTTTAATTGCCATGTCACTTTGTTAACTCCAGTTGAGTTTGCAGTCCATTAAAACACCAAAGCATTTTTGTTCGCATTGTTTCTTCCTGTTTCAGTACTTGTGCAATAGATTTAAAAAAAATAAGTGTAAGACTAAATTCATCCCAAGGGCACTTTATTCTGATGGAAAAAAATTCAGTTTTGGGCATCCTATTTTATTGATAAATGGAAGCACTTCCAGGAGAAGGATGTTTAATTGACTAGAAGCCATAGTCTGTGAATATCAGCTGTAGGAAGTAGAAATGATTAGCCCAAGAAAGGGATAAATTGGGAGAGATGCCTGGTACAGTGACTAGCATATAGTAGGCTCTTAATAAATGTTCATGAATTAAATTAACTTGTTGATGTCTTCAAGTATATGAAGAGCTGCCATATGGAAGAAGGATGAGCCTTGTTTTGCTTGGATCCAGGGAGAAGAAGGCAGACCAAAGAATTCTGAAGGAGAGGAGGAGTTAAGATATCATCAAAGGATTGAGTGATAGAAAGAGAAGGTACATTGGTCATATTGTAAGATGGAGAGATGAGAGCTGGGCAGCCTGGAAACCAAAGATGGCTTCCAGAGCATTGGGAGAGCATTCCCTGTAAGGAACTTTTGGGAAGACATGGGTAGGAATTACACAGGAAAGGGAGACATGAATGTGGTATGATATGCATTGGATTATAATTCCATTTAAGTGAAGAAGTTACAGAGACATAATTTAGCTCAAAATAAGGAAAAGCTTCCTAAGAAAAATTAAGAGCTGACTACAGTTGGAAGGGGCTTTCTCAGGAGGAAAATAGCTCTCTATGGCTGTAGTTCTTCAATGAAGGCTGACTGATCAATTACTCATTAGGAGAGTTGTGGGAACAGTCCATGCTCAGATGTGTGCCTCTGACCATGCTTCCAGTCCTGAGGGATTATAGAGCTTGCTAACCCTCTTCAGATTCTTAAATGGAAAAAGCACTGACTCTCGAGTCAGAGGACCTGGGTACAAATTCCAACTTGATGTCTACTATCTGTGTGATCTTGGGCAAATGAATTTATAGGATCATAGATTTGGAGCTCAAATTGATGATACTGTTTGAACCTCTAAAATGAGGGGGTTGGACTATGTGACTTCTGAAATCTCTTTCAACTGTAGATCTCTGAAAGTATGACATTGGGAATATCACAAATTCTCTAGGCCTCAGTTTCTTCAAATGTAAACTGAAGGGGTTGGACTAGATGACCTCTAAGTTTCTTCCACTTGTAGAATTATAATCATGTAAATATATTTAATATATTTCAATTATTCCTTCTGCTTAGTAAGACAGAAAAATACCTTAATAACGAAACTATGAATAATCACTAAATACAAAGACATTCTTTAGAATAAATTTTATGAAATAAACAGAAATGCTAAGACAGATCAATAATGATTTTACCTCCTAACAATTTCTACTCTTGAAACAAACAGCATTTTCTAATTGTAATCTAGGCTTTGGTTAGAATTACACCTTAATTGCTCACCTGGAATCTTCCCTTGGAGTCAAATCCTTGGCAAAACAAAACTCAAAGTCAGATCTTTGCCTATTTTAAATCACTGAATATCAGAGCTTTAAGGTAAATTTCACACTAACTCCAGCACCTTTCCATTTTATGATGAGGGAATTAAGACCCAGAGACATGAAGTGCTTACATCAAAGTAACATAATTGTTTGGTAGGAGAGCTAGACCTAGAAGCTACTTTAAGTCTACAAGTTGGACAAGATAACATTGGGTGTCCCTTCCCAATGCTGAAAATCTATAATTCTGTTTCCTGGATCTCAGACCAGCTTTCATGCTGTCACCTGCTTCTACCACTACTTTTTTTTGTAAAGGGATAGGGGTACCTGCTTGATTCCTCTGCCTCCTGCTCCCCCACTGGAACCAGCAAAAGAATAACAAAATGAAATAAAAATGATGCACACATGTGCCCATTGTACATATCCTAGAGAGGAGCACAACTTTTTGCCTCCTCTCATTTGTTCTCTAGAATGTTCTCTTGTTTCATCTTCATGAGATTCTAGTCTAGTTAATGAACAAATATTGTTTATCTGGTGGTCCCTTCTAACCTTGGCAACGAGAGTCTTAAGAAATAGCCTTAGATAGTTTAAGGTAATGAACCTTTGCAATAGCAGAGGAAATTGAATTGAAAAATAAATGTTTCATTACACCTGTAGTGAACATAATTGTTAAAAAAAGTTTTATAATCTGGACATCATATGCTCAGAAACCGAGCATAAATTTGTCATACTATGTTAAGAGCATTTGGGCTATAGACCCAATATCTGAGGAATGGTTTTTACTTTTCTCTAAAAAGCAGTGTTGTATATAAAGGAAAGGGGGCATTGTATTGGTAACTGGGGCATCCAGGTGGTCCACTGGTTAAAATGCAAGGCCTGGAATCAGAAAGATTCTGAATTAAAATCTGCCTTCAGGTAGCTGTGTTACCCTGAGCAAGTCACTTAACCTTCTTTGTCTCAGCTTCCTCATCTGTAGGAGCAGCTAGAGAAGAAAATGCCAGTCCCCTCCAGTTATCTTTGTCAGAAAACCCCAAATAGGGTCATGAAGATTTGAACATGACTGAAAATGACTGAACAATACAACTGGGAATCAGAAAGTCTGGATTAAAACCCCAGCTTTCTCACTTACTAGGCATATAGCCTTAAGTCATAGGCTATCTCATTTTCCTTGTCTGCAAAATGGAGACAATAATGCCTCCCTTCCACCTCACAGAATTATTCCAAGAACCAGATGAGGTAATGAATGTAAAGTGCTTTGTAAATTTAAAGCTGAGTTTGAAGGAAACTAAGAATTGTTTAGAGGTGGAAGGAGTGGATTCACTCTGTGTATTGTCTGATATGTTGTCATGTGTAGAATTTCTATGATTTCTGTTTGGCTGATAACTTGATTTATGTGCTGTGAAATATGTATAAATCTCAGCTACTATTATTGTTCTCATTAATGTGCTTTGTGACTGTTGACTTCTAAGCACATCTAAACCATTTTAGAGACTCTGTAAACTCTAGCCTTCATCTGGCATGGATTCTGGTGTAGGGTAGGTAGTTGTATTGCCCATGTAGATAATCTACATGGCATGTCCACATAAGTCTATCTGGAAACTAGGTGGCTCAGTGAACAGAGTGCCAGGCCTAGATTCAAAGACTCCATCTTCCTGATTTCAAAACTGACTTACTAGCTATGTGACCCTGGACAAGTCACTTCACCCTGTTTGCCTCAGTTTCTTCATCTGTAAAATGATCTAGAGAAGAACATGGCAACCTACTCCAGTATCTTTGATGACAAAACCCCAAATAGGGTCATGAAGAGTCAGACAAAATTGAAAAATGACTGGATGCACACAAAAACATGGGGTCACCAAGAGTCAGATATGACTGAAATGACTGAATAACAAAAGCACTCCATTCACTCATTTATATACCTTGGGTAATTCACTTACCTCTGTTTGCCTCAGTTTCCTCATCTGTAAAATGAGTTGGAAAAGGAAATGTTAAAGCACTTAGTATCCTTGCCAAGAAAACCCCAAATGGGGTCATGAAGAGTCAGACACAGCTGAAAATGACTGAACACACACACACATGCACACACACACACATACACACAGAGGAATCTGTCTAGATGTGACTCGCAAGGATGCATGAATCTCTAGAGTATCCTCTCTCTACCCTTATTCAAGGGAAATTTACATTCCTTCCAGGAGAGGGGTAGGAGATTAGGCCCATGAAGTCATTCACTCTACTCTCCTCAAAAAGAGGTGGCTGAGCTAAAATTATATCTACATGTCCCCCTAAATGTTAAATTTTTAGTTTCAAGATCTATTTCTCATCATTTTCCCTTAGTGGGGAAAAAGTACCCCAAGTTATATAGCCAAGCTTGACTTATTTTACACCAAATGTCAGTTACACAAAGACCACACCTAGTTTAACAGCAAATAAATCAATTTATTAGCCAATAACAAAGGGAAATCATAGAAGTTATACATATGAGAACTTATCAGACAATAGACAGAGTGAACCCTCTTCCCATCACTTCTAAAAAATTAGTTTCTTTCAATGTATAGCTCAGTTACCACCTCCTACAAGAAAGAGTTCTTTCTCAAGCTCACCCCTACTCTCCACCCCAACCCCCAGCCTGGTTATTATTCCCCCTTCTTGGAATTATACTGTATTATTTTGCATTACATTACATCTACATGCATGTTGTATCTCATTACTCCAATAGAAAGTGAGTGCCTTAAGGGCAGGAACTGTGTTTTTTTGTTTGTTTGTTTCTGTTTTGTTTTTCAATCTCAGCCCCTAGCACTGTGCCCAGAATGCATGCAGTTAATACTTAATAAACATTTGTGGAATGCATTGTGTTATGAACCATTAAAAAAGACTTGCAGATTTAAAATATGTAACATGAGGGTTGAAATGAGAACTTTTGGATGCCTCGATGGAATTTTTTTTGTCATCCTCACTGCTCCTAGTTAGCCTCAGCTCACCCAGAGTTTTAACTCTTGACACCATTCCTACAAGACTTTGTCCTGCCTCTGTTTTGATCCTGTGGCCATCCTTGCTTCCATTCATGGCCAATTATCCATATACATCTGTACCTTCCCAGGCTTCCTCTTGCACTAGAACTATTGGTGAAGCATAGAGCCTATGACAATTGCGTGTGAATATGTTGACATGTTTCCAGAAAACCTCCATCATCTCAGGAAGATTGATTTCTCAACACTGCTGTCACAAAGTTCAGGACCCTTGACATGGACTGTGTATCTTACTACTTTGGTACACTCCTATATGTCATTCATGCAGTGAGAACCTAGGAACTCTCAAAATCAATTGCTTCCTCAGGTGATCTTTCCATAGCCACCAAAGTCAAACCTGTCTAGCTCTGCCTTTCCTTTGGAGGAGATTTAGTACTTCTTCCATGAACTCTGTTGCCATTGGCCTCTAACTTATTGTAGGCTTCCACCCAGGAGATTTCTCAGTGGCTTGCATTTGTTCAACAGTCATAACATTCCATCTCCTGTGTCTGTATCTTTCATATATTGTCTCTGATGTCACAGGTGATGTCCCTCTGGATCTCAGAACCGTTTTCTCTCTTTGAAAGCCTTGTGATCTGCCCTATCTTTATTACCTTGGGAGCTCTATGAATCTCTCCTTCCTTTCTGCCTGAACTTTTCTTCATATGTTGAAGTAGAGGGTGAATTTCTTGAGAATAGGTTCTACCTTCTTATTCTCTCTCTATCGCCAACTCATAGCTAAGTGTTTGTCAGACAATATGGAATTAATGAATGCTTTTCATTCATTCATGGATAACTCAATTTAAGCGCTACTTACTTCAGGAGGACTTTCTTGCTTCCCTCAGTGACTAGTGACCTCTCCTTCCTTTTGCATATAATCATCTTTTACATTTATTTGAATGTATTATATCCATCCAGTACAATGCAAGTTCCTTGAGGACAAGAACAGTTTCTCTTCTATATTTGCATCCCAAAGAACTAGCATATGCCTGGGACATACTAAGCTCTCAATAAATGTTCATTTGATTAATTGCTGGATTGTCATGTTGGTCAAGATTTGAGCACCAATATGCTGTCTACAATATTTTGCCAGTTCTTTAATCAAACTAGAGTCAGTCCTGATCAACATTGAGATATCGACTGACTGGGCAGAGTAAAATCACAATATATGCTTTCCTTTCAACACTCCAGGAAATTCTAAACTTGGTATGACATCACCCTGAAACAGAGTTCATTTGGCTCAGTCTACAGAGGCCTTATTGTTCACCATTGTTCATCCTTCATTTTTTTAAGGGAACCAATGATATCATGTTGGGTGATGGGTAATGTCTTGACTTGCATGTGAATAAATTTAAATGAGGCAGACTTGCAAGAAGTCACCAGCCTCATTCTTTCTTCCAGAGTCATCAAAATTTGATGGCAAAACAAAAGTCAAAACTATGATGGCCCAGGATTCAGTGGATGACCTTGGCATCTTCAACGTCTGACCAAGCTTGAAGCACTCCAAAGCAACTGCTGGAGCCACCTTCATGGCTGTTGGAAAAAATTGTTATCATTCACCTTTTCCACTGGCAGAAGTCTTAATACGCTTGGGGTAGATGCCCTCAGCTCACCAATGGGTTTGAGGCCTGTTGGCTACCTTTATCCTCTTTTCGCTCATTTGCTAAGATGATTTTACTGGGGTATAGGGCTGCTGTGCTTTCTACAGCTTATTGGAGCCACAGGTGAGAATCGAGCGATAGATAGACACCAAAGGTAGATGAGCAGCCCTGAAAAGGGCTCGGTCAGCCCTCATGTCAGAGTTGCTAGTTCCCTTTGAATGCCCCATACACTGCAGATGCCTAGTTCCTACCTAGACATAGAATCATCTGCTGTAAGTTCCATTCATAAAATAACTAGAATATAATAAGCACCTGGCATCAATAATGGCAAGATGTTACATGATCAACCCTCATTGTTCTGTTGCATAAGGTCTTCTCAGTATGGATGGAAAGAGCAAAGTCATAACTGGTTGGCCTGGGCTTATGGCCAGTGAGGTAAAAGGAAGACCTCATCTCTTATTCTTTATCTCTTTCCCAGTGTTCAGTGGAATTTAGTTTCTGATAGATCCGTATTCCTCTCTTGAATATACCCAACACACATGTACCATCTAGGTCAGTTGTAATAGAAGAATTCTTTTTAACTGTACTCTCTTGTTTTTTTCAGAGTAAGATACATTGAGCTCTAGTCTCTTTGTACTTATGGTTGGAGTGGCTCTGCTTTCTGATTTGTCTCCCAGAACTTTTGACTAGGAGACAAATTTAACAATGTCCTCTAACATTGTCTAGTTAAACTGAAGAGTGTCTCGTGGTCTTCCAATCCCATATCTGGCACATCCTGGGGTCCCCTGAGACTGTTTTGAGTTGTTTCTGATTCCTTTTGTTCCATCAACTATCTTTACCTCCATTTTCCTAACCAGGCATATTGTCTCTAAATTACTAGAAGATGTCTTGATTTCTCATTCATCAGTAAGTACAGCTATGTTGTTTCACCACATCATCCCCTCAATCCCTTTGGTTCATCTAACATTATCCAAGAATTCCTCCAATCGCTGCTCTATGAAGCAGCTTTTCTGAATTTGACATGAAGTCAGAGGCTTTTTCTCCTTTCTTTTGAGAGTGGGGTGGGGATGGTATTTGATATAGCAAATATCCTGAATACTCTCCCAACTACCTAATTGACTATGCATCATCCGTAGACACTTGAATACTTGAAGAACCTTGGTCTTCACAAATACATAGGGTTAAAAGCAGGTCTTCTAAGGTCCTCCAAGAGTTTGAAAATTTCTCCTCATCATTCACCTTCCACTCCTTCATTTCTTTGAAGGAATAAACTAACTTTTAAAAATAATTTTTAACTTAAAATTTATTTTCCCTAATTTCTCATGCAATCAGACAAGAAATCCTTGTACACAATATGTACACACATACACACACACATGCAAAATACATTCTTCATTGGCTCTGTTCAAAATAACATGTCTCATTGTTCACATTGTCTAATCTTTCTGTCAGAAGGTGGATGGGATTCTCTTCTGGAATCATGGATGGTTATTGGGTTAATTAGAGTTCTCCTTATTCCTCTCAAAGCTAGCTGTTTTATGGCATTTTTATTATTATAGAAGTTAGTCTCTTGACTCTGATTATTTCATTCTGCCTTAACACATGTTATTGAAGATTGAAGTGTTCATCTTGGTTTGGCAATGATGCCACTACCACCACCACCCTGCCCTGAATCATCTACTGTAATTATACTGATATAGTCTGTCCTATGATTACTGTAACTATGACCACCAATGTTGTTGTCATCTGAAAAAAGTGTTCCCTTCACCCCTTTTGCTGTCAGTTCTTTTTTCTTGTTTATACCATCATTTTCTCACCATGGAGTTTTCATAGACCGAAAGTGGAAAGCTGAGCATAAGCAATATACCCAGAAATATATAAATTATTGCTAAGAAAACCCCAAATGATGTCACAAAGAGTCAGACACTGAAAATTGATCAAACCACAGGTGCTCAATAAATGCTCATTGATTGCTTGATCAGCTGAGAGCATTCTATGTATGAAGGAAAGCCTATAAGATTGTTGGACAACTGCAATTCAATAATGTCACTTCAAATCTGATGTCTAATTAAGTAGGAATCCATGATCTCTTAGCACAAGAGCAATAAGACCTTTGACCTCAAAATCCAGTTGTTAAGAATATGCCCTGAAATAATTTTTTAAAAACTCTCTTCAAACAAAGAGCCATCTTTTATAAAAGATTTTCATAGTAACATTATTTGAGATTTCAAAAAACTGGAAGTAACCAAGATGTCTAACAATAGGGGACTCGTTATCAAAGCACATTAATCATAGTGCATTAATATAATGGAATCATATTACATTCAACTACAATTCAGCTAAGAATGACAAGTATGAGAAATACAAAGCAATCTGGAAAGACCTTTATGAAATAATGCAAGGTGGAAGAAAAAGAATATGAGGAAAAGTGAATGGGAATGAATGAACAAAGAATGATGGAGACATAGAGAGAGTGACTTTAAAAAATGTTATGACATTTTATGCATTGAAATTAATTAATTTACATGCAAATTGTTACTAAGCAAGTGAAATTAGTTGTGTTGATGTTTAATAAATTTATATTAATCCATTAAAAAGTAACTTCAACCCAATTTAAAAGGGCACTTTGACACAAATGTGCTCCATTTCTCTAAGTTACTTTGGTACAAGCAAAATTCAACAATAAACAAACAAAAAGCCAGAAGTGATGACATTTTGACAATGCCACACAGTGATACAGTCCTTACTTGGATACTCTTGCTCATCCTGGGAAGAGAGCTTGTGCTGGAAAACTGCTGTTAAATTATAGATGGGCCTTTGAGAGAGAAAACATATTTTAAAAAAATTCAATGTAGCCCACCAGTGGAGGGTACTAATATAAACATATTACAGTGTATGATGCTGAGGGTGCTGGTGTAAGCAATTTATACTTTGAAATATCAATGTAAACCAGATCCTCCCCCCAACCTTTATACCTCTGACACAAATCTTAAATGATTTCCTGCAATGCTAAAACAGGTAACTTAAGCTTGACCCAATTCTACATAAATTGCCGCAATCAGCTCATACCTCTTCTGTACCAGCTCTCGTAAAATGTAAAATCAGATCCCCAGAACTGAGAAATAGGTCCCAAGGCACCATGTCACCATGGCTCTTTGAGAAAGTCAGTTGTGAAAATCATAGCCAAAGCTTCCACCAATGTAAGAGTCTATGAATTCACTAAGCAAGAATCACCAATCCAATGGCAAAAAGTATTTCATTAAAGTATAAAAATAAGGTAAACAAACATAAAAAAGAAATTGAGTAGTAGGATCATTCTCTGCCTTTATACACAAATGAGTGTGATTCTTTACGAAAGGACTGATCTCATTCTTCTTAACTTCCCGTAATTGATCTAGCATAGGAGGAGAGGGATATGGTCACTTTATAACCCATGGTCTTATGTGAAAGGTTAGAGTTTGGTGCCATTTGCTTTATGAAATTCTGCAGAAGTTTCTTGGAACAGACTAGAAAGCTGCCAAAGTGTCAGAGAAGGCTAGAAGTTGGTAGAGCATTTCACTTTGAATCTTGCATCACTGGAATTCTTTAAGGACTCCTGGGGAGTCCTTAAAGAATACCACTATACATGCTCCTTTCTCATACTCCTTCCATTCTATATCATAGTTCTGATTGCAACCTGGGAGGGGTGTGGGGGGGGGAAGAGAGAGAGACAGACAGACAGACAGACAGAGACAGAGAGAGAGACAGAGTCAGAGAAACAGAGACACACAGACAGAGACACAGAGAGAGACAGAAAGAGAGAAATAGAGAAAGACAGAGACAAAGACAGAGAGACAGATAAAGAGAAGAGAGAAAGAAGGGAGGGAGGGAGGAAGGAAGGGAGAAAGAGATGAAGGGAAGGAATGGAGGGATGTTCAGAGAAAATAATTCTTAGAAGGAAGACAATAGCTGTCATTGTGCATTGGGGCAGGGGGAAGGGCTATCATGTAAAATAGGGATTAGATGTCTTCTGCTTAGCCATGGACAACAGAACTGGGACCAAAAGGCAGAAGCAACATAGAGGCAGATTCCCTATCAATTAGAGCTATCCCAAGAGTAGGCTACCTTGGTAGGTATTAAGGTTCTTGACACTGAAGGAATTCAATTGGAGACTACATGACTACTTTTTGGAAATCAGTTAACAAGTCAAGCCACAAACATTTACTAAGCACTTACTCTGTGTTAGGGATTGTGTTAAATGCTGGGGATACAAATATAAAGAGAAAGATGCTCCCTACACTTGAGGATCTTACATATGGAGAGAACAACATTAGGAATCTAAAAGGTAGGGTAGGAACCCAAGGTACTGAGCTAAGGGGAATGGTAGAGAAAATCCAGGCTACAGTCTAGAGAGGAATTAAGACATGGCTGGCCTGGGTGCCCTCCTTAAAGGGAAGTTCTGAAAGAAACCATCCAATCAAAAGGAGATGCCAAAAGGACAGAATGAAAGATGACTGACCTATGCCCTTCCTCAAAATGGAGTTTTGGGAGGAACCGACCAATTGGAGAAGAGGAGTTTACAGGCAGATGCCTCTTCTAGGGTGAAAAGGCAGCTGAGTCGTGGCAGCAAAGTTCAGAGGGAGAAGCAAATTCAGAAGGTGAACAGAGAGAGTATTCATGTATCAAAAATAGAATGAAGCAGATTATCTATAAGGTCCTAAGTCTAGTTCTAAGATTTGATGGTCCTATAAATCTTGAAGATAATCTAACCTTTCAATGCTACAATTTCTTTATCCAAAAGAGGTTTTAAGAATACTTGAGTTCCTTTCCTCACAGGGCTGCTGTGGGGAAATATTTGGCAAATTTTAGGGCAGTGATAAATTATTATTAATATTAATATCAGTACAGATGAGAGGCTCATAAAGGTGAAATTGCTTGACTTTTGGGGATCTATTATCCCATTTATACTGTGGCATTTCATTTCCAAAGTAATATTTAACTGAAGAGAAAATCCTATACGTTTGTGTTACCCAGTAAGAGGGTAACGTAAGATGTCAAACCTTATATTAGTAAAGTTAAGAAAATTACCTAGAAATTTTCACTAACCAATAAATCAGCAAGCTGAAATGATTTACCATGGGAGTAATGATACTCTATATCATTTTAAGCACAGCTCAACTTCTTAATTATAGACACTCCTGAGACTTGCAAAAATTGTTATAATAATAGCCTGCCATTAATTCTTCAGAAATGTGGCTCTCCTGAACAGCACCCACTAGGTAAATTCTGTTGCCAGGTTAATATATGAAATTAGTAGTTAATGTTTCCTTAATTTTGAGTCAAATTACATGGAACCACTAAAATCTCTCTCTACTTGGCACTTAGGATGGCCCCTGGTCATTCTGCTGCTTTGTTTTCATATCTTGATGGGATTGGTAGCATTCAATGATTGAGAAAAATCAGTGAGACTGATGAGAGTTGGGCATACCAAAGACAGGAGCTTCCTCAAATAACTGGACTCCTAAGGAAAACTCTCATTAATTACATGCCTTGTCTCATCTCCCCTTTCCTATAGTCAGCCCATCTTTTTCTCATCTGTAGGAGGTGAATTCACCCAGCTGCCTTGCCTATGATAAGCTCATTCCCCATCCAGCCACCTAGAGGGGAGAACTTCAACAAAGTTTCCTCTTCTGCTTAATGTTCTTCATTTGAGCATAGGGTCCTCTTCAAGAATGAAGGACAAACAACCATCTTTGAACACAGATGACCAGCTATCACCAAATATGATAATAGACATATCAGGTCTTAAATGAGACCTTATGAGGTCAAGAGGTCCAAAGACCCCGAGTCCATTTGGTCTAAACTGTCTGGAGGCAAAGGGAATGTTTGTATTAGAGAAGAGAATGTCAGCTGGAGAAAGAGCTCAACACCTGACCTGGGAGTTTAAAGAACTTGCTTAGGGCCACAAGACCATTATATGTCAGATGATGGGACCTGGATTTATGTCTTCCTAACTCTGAGGCCAGCTCTCTATCCACTAAACCATAGTACCTTTCAAGTAGGGTGGGAATGGTTTCATATTTATCTTTCTATCCCCAGCATTGAGCACTATATCTGGTACATAGTAGGTGCTTAGTAACTATATTGACTGATTATTTAATTTGATCCTCTTAACAATGCTGTGAGGTGGTACTATTATTATCCCCATTTTACCACACTCATCTCAGCTCTTCAAATTCCACCTCTTTCTCCATCATTTTGGAGTCCTCCTCTCCTCATTAGTGACTCCATCCCAGACCCAATATTTTAGAAAGGAGCCCACCCATTCTTCAACTCACTTTTGCCTCCCTTCTCTCTTTGCCTAGAGTTTTGCCTCCCTCCTTTCCCCACTCCTATGTATATATTTTGTCTTTCCCCATTATAATGTAAGCTCCAGGAGGACAGAGGCTGTATTGTCTACTCATCTCTAGCCCTTAACACAGTGCATGGTACAGAGTAAATGCATGATTATCATTACTTATAATAATTATTACTTATAATAACAATAACTTCACATCACTTATAATAACTATTATTACTTACAACTACTATTTATTGTAGTAATAATTATTTCTTATAATAACAACTATTATTACTTCTAATAATGACTATTATTACTCACTCTCTCATATTTCTTTGCCTATCTATCTAATAGACAAGGAACTTGAGATTCAGAAAAGCTTAGTAACTTGTCCAGAGTCACACAGCTAGTAAGTAACTGAGGTAGGATTTGAACTCAAGTCTTTCTTACTAGAGGGAGTCTAGATGGCAAAATAGATAGAGCACCAGACTTGGAGTCAGGAAGACTCATCTTCATGAGTTCAAATCTGGCCTCAGATACTTATTAGCTGTGTGACCCTGGGCAAGCCATTTAATCCTGGTTTGCCTCAGTTTTCTTATCTGTAAAATGAACTGAATAAGGAAATGGTAAATCTTCCCAGTATCTTTGAAGTCACGAAGACCCAGACATGACTGAAGTTACTAAACAAAAACAATGAGACTTCCTTACTCTGATTCCAATATTCTATTCACTTTACCACTCATTATACTTCTTCTACGTCTGAAACACTTCCTAAATTGTATGCTTTCCTCTTCTGAGCCTTTGATACACATACACACACACATATTTCAGTTGTTGTTGGTTTTGTCAAGTCATTTTCAGTTGTGTCCAAATCTTTGTGATCCCATTTGGAGTGTTCTTGGCAAAAAGTAGAGTGTTGGCTATTTCCTTCTCCAGTTCCATTTACAAATGAGGAAACTGAGGCAAACAGATTTAAGTGAATTACCCAAGGTCATACAGCTAGTAAGTGTGCAAGCCTGGATTTTAACTCAGGAAAATGAGTCTTCCAAGCTTAACATTCTATCCACTGCACCACTGAGCTGCCCTTTAATATCTATATCACATCTAAAACAGGATATCATGGGGAGCATCTTACAACACTGAAAACTCAGCATGATACAATGGAAAGATCACTGACTTGTTTTTGAGGTTCACCTTGGCCCCTTGTCACTTTAACTTACCACATAACTAAATTGGGGATCATCTGTAAGAAAATTATCCTTATGCTGCCTAAGCTATAGGATTGTTGTGAGGATCAAATGAGATATTATATGTAAGGCACAATAGAAACATGAAATACTATTATTGTGATATTATATCTCTGCAGGGAAGATCCACTTTAAAAATCATGAAAATGGCTTTAATGTTCCTTAACAACTGAGAAATCTTGGTGACTTGAGTGTCACTGACAGCTGACACTGGTCAATTACAGATTAGAATTTTTTGAAAAAGAAAAACAAAATGAAATCAGTTCTGAGATTTTTAGGTCACCATAGAGCTAGTAAAACACAATGTGACCTTAAGAGACTCCTCATGGAAGTCACGGTAGTAAAAGAAAATATCTTGTTGTTTGTAAGCCCTCATTCAGAGTAATCAAAAAAAGAAGCCAAGTGGACCCATTTATCATTGTGACCGTGGAGTTTGTAGGTGAGATTCTCCGAAGGGAGAAGATACCGTTGATTAAGTTAAGACAAAGTGTAATGGATGATAGTTCTTCTCCAGTCCAATAAATCAAAAGAGCCATCCTAGGCTAACAGAAATCATTTGTAAATTAAAACCTAGAGCATCAGCTATGCTGACATTTTAAACTGAATACAGCAAGAAAAGCTTTCATGGGGGAAGGTGGGGAAGGTGGAGGAAGTGAAAGTTAAATGGCCCAGAGAGATCAAGCAGTCTTGATTGGTGACCAGGAAAGGAAATCACCCATTGAGTTCCCTCCGTGCTGGACTCTAATAAATCCTGGTTACATTTAATTGTAGAACACGGAGAAGGGTCGCTGGACTCAATTACAGAAATGAGATTGACAGGTTAAAGTGGCCAAGGGTATTAAGATACCTCTGTATAAATGCAGTTCCACTGGGATAATGGGGTACAGTCGGAAAATCAAGCCTCATCTGGAAGATTAAAACAGGGAGAGTTTTTAGATAAAGTTTCTGTACAATTTCTTGTCTTTTTTTCTTAGTATCAAGAGGACTTTTTTTTTTCTTTGATGCAAAAGGGGAGGTAAATTGTAAACCTTTGGCATTTTTTTGTGGATATCACGTTAGTGGTTCATATTCAATGTGGGTATATTTTGCATAGTAATTTTTCTTGTCTGGCTCATCGTCCTCAGTCAGTTGCTTGGGAACAGCTAAGGTCCCCTAAATTTAGTTCACAAATTACTATCTGATAAACCAGGAACGATACATTGAAAAAGCAAAATATTTAATTGAGATATAATTATACAATAAAGCATCTGAATAAATGAATGAATTAAAAAAACAAGTACTTGTGAAACACTTTATTAACAGAGATTCTTAATCTTTTGTGTTTCATCGACTGCTATGGCAGTCCAGTGAAGTCTGCGTACCCCTTCTCAGAAAAATAGTTTCAAATGCATAAAATAGAGCACATATGATTGCAAAGGGAACCAATTATATTGAAATACAGTTACCAATTTTTTAAAGTTCATAGATCTCAGATAAAGGACTTTGACTTACTATGGGCCAAGCAATATACTAAGTGGGGGATCCAAGTGAAAAAGTAAGATAGACTCTGTTCACAAAGAGCTCATATTCAAATATCTTAGCATCCATTCCCAACTCTTTGAATCATGGATTTCTACTAAAGTAGCCTAGAACATCATTCTGAGACATATCTCCAGAATAAGGAAATGTTTTTCTCCTTCTGGAATCAGAAGGAGATAG
The DNA here is from genome assembly GCF_028372415.1 of Notamacropus eugenii. Lineage (NCBI taxonomy): Eukaryota > Metazoa > Chordata > Mammalia > Diprotodontia > Macropodidae > Notamacropus > Notamacropus eugenii. The sequence goes on from NC_092874.1 coordinate 280,413,492, forward strand.
GGTAGCACTGGACCATGAGCTGTTGTTGATCCTTCATTTTTGAAGAGGACCAGTGATACCACAGGATGATGGCTTGACTTGTAGGTGAGTTGGACGTGAGTCAGAATTGTGCTAAGTCTTCAGCCTCACTTTCTCTTCTTGAATCACTGAAGTCCCATGGCAAGACAAAATTCAAGATGATAAATTGGGATGCAGTGAAAGACCTGGGCATCATCCATGTCTAACAAAGCTCTAAGCTCTCTACCACACTTGCTGCAGCTGTCTTCACGACCATTGGAACAAATTGTTCTCATCCAACCATTCTGCCAGGGAAGTCTTTACATGTTTGGGGTAGACATCCCCTAACTCAACAGTAGATCTGAGGCCTACTGCTTACCCTCAAATAAATTTAACCCATTTGTCAATATGGGGTGTGGTTGCTATGCATACCACAGCTTCTTGGAGCCACAGGTGAGAGTTGAGTGACAGGTGGACACCAAAGGTGGATGAGCAACCCTCATACCAGAGGTGCTAGTTCTTCCTGAAAACCCCGTACACCCTGGACCATGAGCACAGATAGCCCTGCCATTACTGAACTGCTGCTTGTAGGATCTGCTGCCCACATTCATGGTCTATATCTTCACACAGCTCTCTGCCAGTTTTAACCCTTCCTCTAAACACAGCCTCCATTTTTTTCTTTCTTATGGTGTCCCAGGTATCACTGCCTTCCACTAAGGCATACTTTCTCATGGGAATCTATGATCTGGGAATCTGGATTAAGTCTGTTCTTGGGACCCAGAACCACATAGGAAATGTGCTTTTCTTCTTGTCACAGGTGTCCCTGTTTTATTTATTATACAAAGCAGCATAGGGTTTTGTGGGTGCCAGTCACTGGGTAAACAAAGCATGTTCCCACTAAAAGTATGATTTCTGAGTAATGAAAAAATACTGATGGTGTTGTATTTTTCCAGCTAGAAATTCATAAGGTCAACCGAGGAAAATTGAGAAAGTGAATTGTCATGACTACATGCTACTAAAAAAGGGTATTTGGAGAGAAAGGTCACCAAAGGACAAAATGGTGCATACTATATCATTGCCTGACACAAAGCTTCATGAAAGAAAATATTTTCTTAGGACTGGGGCTGTGGAATGGCAGGTCTGGCATTAGTACTAAATCGGTTCTGTTGGTGGTAGTGTTTTGTTTGTTTGTTTCTCAAGAAAGCTAGGTACTGTTTATATTTTTCTATCATGGTTTCACAAAGGTTTCAGGAAATCAGTAAAATAGCAGTTTGTTTTATAAACCCCCTTCCTTTTTTTTCTTTTAAAAAAATTGTCTTTTATCCTCCACCGTATTGATCACTGTCTTTTATTCTCTGTATCTGACAGCTCTAGTCCCAATCTCTCTTTTATTTTTTTTTTTTTTTTTTTTGCTGCTGAGAAAACAGCCTTGAAGGTGGTTGGAGTTGGACAGGAAGAGAAAGTAAGATCTGAAGGTATTGAGTAATTTAGAATTTTGGCAATTGGCAGCATTCAGGGTCATATTAATCACATGTGCCCTATATAATGAGACTTTATTTTGTGCTATGGGCCCTGATCTCAAACAGAAGAAGATTGGAGTTCCTGTCCATTTGAGGGTGAATCAGGGAGACTAAAACAGTCACATTCCTATTTTGTCTTGGCCCTGACCCTCTAGCCCAGGAATACGCTTTGTTCTAAGGATCTGCTAAGCTAGAAAACAAAAGGTCAGAACATAGTCTGCCAATCTCCTTTGTTCCCACTCCATTCTAGGTAAACCTGGTCCTGATCCTGAATTATTTGATTATCTGGATGATCTTTATTTACCAAGTCCCAATATGTTTTGTTTCCTTAACAGAGAAACAGTGGACTGAAAATTCAATGTAATTCAACTGTGACGGGAGGGGCTAAGAGGGCTGAGGTAAGGTCAGGGTGGGGCATTAGGGAAGCACTGTACCCAGAATGGTGGAGATGGAGGCCTTGATGTACTGTTCCCTGCTCAGAGACCATCTGAAGGACTTGGGTTCTGGTTCACATGTTCCATTTTGGGAAGGGTATTGAGAAAGAGAAATGCATCCAGGGGTTCTGGAACAGGATGATGAGAAGACTGAAAACCATGCCCTCAAAGCTTCCTTGAAGGTACTCAAAGCTGTATACTCTGGAGAACCAAAGGTATAGAGAAGGTATGATTGCTGTCTTTAAGTGACTGTTCATATTATTCCACTTCATAGGCAATGTGTTCCAGCTGAACTGGGATTATTACCTGTTCCCAGAACTCAACATGCCCTTTCTGATCTTTGTACCTTGGCACAGACTGTCCTACACACTTGGAATGAATGAATAAATAAATAAAAATCATTTATTAAGGATTTACTACATTCTATCTACCCACCACTGCACCCTTAGGGCTTTTCATTTGCTTAGCAGATGAATGTTCTTTGTGTTTTCTCCTCAACTAGAATCTGAGCTCTTTGACAGAAACTGACTTAATTTTTCTGTTCATAGTTCCAACATTTCCCAAGTGCATGGTACATAATAAATAAATACTTAATGAGTGGTTTTTCATCCATCCACTCTTCCATCCATCCATCTACTCTTCCATACATCCATCCATTCTTCCATCTGTCCATCTACTGTTCCAACCACCAATCCATCCATTCTAATTCTTCTAAGTGCTGGGAATATAAACACCAAATTTACTCTTTCCTCATCAGTTTAGGTACTATTCTTTCTGGGTGAAGTGTTATTTAATCCTCATTCCTTTCTAGGCTGCACTTTGGGCCTTCTCTACAACGCCCCAGAGATCTCTTCAGTCAGTGAGTTCAGCTCTAGAATTCACATATTGGAAATATCCTTCAGTCCTGCAACCTCTCCCAGAACCTCCATTTAAATACACCCAGACCAGACAAGCTGTGCCTGGAAGTAGTAAATACTATATTAAGACTAGCTATTACTACTACTGTTACTACTTCCACTCCTGCTGCTGCTACTGCTACTACAATTACTAATATTCTGCTACTATGTACTCCTGCTACAGTAACTATTATAAATAGTATGTTTTAAAGTTTGCAAAATGTTTTATAAATATTATTTCCCTCTGTCCTCATAACAACCCTAAGAACTAGGTATCATTTTATGCCTACTTGACAAATGAGGAAAATGAAGCAGGCAGAAGTTCGGTGACTTGCAGAGTCTAGGACTGGATTTGAACTCAGGTCTTCCTGACTGCAGTATCTACCATGCTGCCTAGCCTCCAATCACTATATGGCCCTATGTAAGTCAGCTTCAGCTTTAGTATCTGTTCAATGATAATAATAACCACATTTATCTCAGAGTTGTTGTGAGGAGCCAATGGTATTATATATGTAAGATCCTTTGCAAACTTTGAGTCCTTTATAAATGTCAGTTATTCTTCAACTGACATTAATCAGCTAGTATTATTCAGTGCTAGTTGGTACTGGTTGAGGTAAACAGGACTATGTTGTGGTGGGGAGAGACTATTGAACTTTATAACACCAAAGAGGTGGTCATTATGACTCTGAGTCAGCCCTCTTCATTGGGAAATCACCCCAGTGTTCAAAGTTGGAGAAGCATGTAGCTGCTCCCTGAGCCAGGAACAGCTTGTACCAAGCCTGGCTCTAGGGTGTCATGAATCCAGTGAAAATAACCCATTTAGGAATCTCAGGGACAGCCCAAAAGTTATAGGATAGAGTTTGGTCTCTTGATCAGTTAAACAGTTTTGGCTGTATTTTGAATCACCACTCTCCTGTGCTCTGTACTCTTTCTTGCTATTAGAATATAAGCTTCCATAGGTAAGGGCTGTCTTTGCCATTGTATTTGTGCACATTGTGCACATGACACAGTACTGAGCATACGGTAAGCTCCTAAAAAATCATTCATTCATCGCAAACTTGTGTTTCTCCTTTGTTTTATTTTAACTCACAGTGGCACCTGAGTGAGGAGAAAGGAAAGCTGGCATCACCAGATACAACTCAGTGGCTCTTCTCCCTGTTTGTATGCCAAGTCATCATACTTATGAAGCAGAAATATCACTCAGGAAAGGAAAACATCTAGGTCACCAACAGAATTACCTGTAGGGTGGTGCAGTGGATAGAGTCCCAAGCCTGAAGTCAGGAAGACTTCTCTTTCTGAGTTCAAATCTGTCTTCAGATACTTCCTAGCTATGTGACCCTGAGCAAGTCATGTAACCCTGTTTGCCTCAGTTTCATCAACTGCCAAATGAACTGAACAAGAAAATGGCAAACCACTCCAGTATCTCTGCCAAGAAAACTCCACCTGGGGTCATAGAGAATTGGACAGGGCTGAAAAATAACTGAACATCATCCTTCCTTGTGCTAAAGATTCACCTAGCTCAATTCCTCTCATATTAGGCATAAGGACAAAGACTCAGTCTGTGTTTTCACAGACTTCATTGTGTAATTTTATCTCATTAAGTAACTCTCTGTGAATAGCTTCCCTCCACCAGTGCAGGTCAAGCTCTTTGCAACTTAGATTCTTAGTTATCTAGAGCAATAAGAACTTAAGTGACTTGACTTGGTTTCCCATGACTAGTTTGTGCCAGGTGCTTTGGCTCTGAGACTAGTGCATTATCCACTATGTTCCCTGACTCTCTTTTCACCTTATTAAACCTTGCCCAAAGTCTAATGGGAGAATATTAAAACAACATTTAGATAGCATAGTTTAGAATTTAAAAGTTTTCCAAAGTACTTGACAAATGTCATCACATTTGATATGATACATTAAGACTGATTTTGGCCAGTCTTCCATCTGCCAGCAATAGTCATGACTTGCTGTGGGATAGCGTTTATATCAGACTGTCAGACTCTGTCAATAGGTTGATTCTTTTGCTGAAATGCTATTTCCCCCTTCTCTTTTTAAAAATCTTTGTCCCAAAGGATGGCTCACTCGGTAAGGAAAAGAGCAGACATATTTTCAGAAATAAAGATAATCCAAAAATGAAACATATCACTGAATATCAGAATTTTTATAAAAGAATGCTCATGAAGACATGAATTCATATCCCACCTCAGACACTTTGTGGATGTGTGATGCTGGCCAAATTACTAAATTTTCCTATGCTTCCCTTTTCTCATCTGTAAAACAAGAGGTTTGGCCTCTTTAGCCTCTAAGTTCCATTCCAGCTCAAAATATCTGATCTTAAAAAAAGAAAGCATCGCCTTTCTCTTTTCTCATGATGCATTATCTCTAAATTCCATATCCATAGGGTAGAATGACATAATTGCTTGTGAAACACCGTCCCCTGTCAGCCTTTTTTCTATGGCTCTGCTGGGTTGCCTTGTTCACTCAGGATGTTAACACAACCTCACCTGAAAAGGCAAACTATTGTACTTAAATTACCAGTAAACCTAATACCTAGCAGTTATTTTCCTTTTAGGTTCTTTGAGAGTGGAAAATTACTCCTTTCTGATTAGAAAATATAGTCCCAGATATATATTCTGTTAATATAGAATTGCTTTGTTTGATTCTGCCATGTGGATGGCAGGCAGGCAAGGCAAGGGGCAGTTCTTAGCTAGGTGTGTTAGAGAAGAAATGCATCTTTGTTCTATCCCCCACTGGCACCGCTGCCCTCAACAACACGTCCTTGTGTAAATGGAGAGGGAAATAGCAAGCCACAAGTTAGAGTTTCTGTTGTGCAAGAAGCTCTGGGGAAAGGGAGTTTATGCTCATGAAAAGTTATATCTCTGGTTTTAGGGGTGTGTGTGTGTGTGTGCGTCCCCACTACCATGTACGTAAGAGAGACTGAGCCAGAGAGGGTAGAGATAGAGTCAGAGAGACAGAAGGGAGATAGTGACAGGGAGAGGCAGAGAGAAGAGACAGAGACAGGGAGGAGAGGAGAGTCAGGCTAAAACAGAAAGAGACAGAGACTAAGAGATAAAGGGATACGGAGAGAGAAGAAATAGAGAGGCAAGGAGGGAAAGAGAGAGGGAGAGAAAAAGGCAGGAAGGGAGGGAGAGAGGGAGAGCAGAGGGACAGGGAGGAAAAGGGGGGAAGACAGAGGTGAGGAAGGGAGAGGGAGAGGAAGACAGTGGAAAATTACTCCATTCTGATTGGAAAATACAGTCACTGGGATTCATTCTGTTGATAGAGAATGGCACCTACATGGCTGTAATCCCTTTGTTCTAATTCTGCCATGTGAATGGAAGTCAGGCAAAGGGAGGGGCAGCTCTTAGCTAGGTGTGTTGAAGAAGAAAGGCATCTTTCTTCTACCCTCCACTGCCACCGCTGCCCTCAGTAACACATCCTTGTGCAAATGGAGAAAGAGAAATACTGAGTCACAAGGTAGAGTTTCTGTTGTCCCTTTACAACAGAGTTTACTTTAACTTTAACTTTACATAATGAGTTTCCTTTAACTCTAGATGATGGGATTCTATGGCTAAGAAAATTTAAGTCTCTGGTTTTAGGGGGAGGTACAGGGAGTGGAGGGAGAGGGGGAAGAGAGAAGGGGAGAAAGAAAGAGGGGTAGGAGGAAGACAGGAAAGAGGGCATAGACAAGTACAGAGAAAAGGAGACCACAGTAAGAAGTGCATGGTCTTTCTAGGAAATCTCCTTTCCTCTTTCCATCAGAGGAGCGTGGTTCATAGCTTCTGCTCTGCTGACCAGTAAGAGGGAGGAAGAAAGACTGCTTCAAAGCCTGCTAATCTGGAGAAGAAAAGGAATAGAAACAGAAAACCCTACAGCTGATCTTTGGGTCTTTAAACCCTGCCCTCTATGTCTGGTCCCTTCAGATCACATGCTACTCAAAACTCTCCATCCCCATCCCTGGCTCGCAGGAAACCTTACCCAGTGTTCCAAGCTATATATCAAATCCAAGGGCCAGCGGGGGATGCTCCTCTTCTTGACAGACAGGTCAGTTTGGAATCAAGGAGGTCCAACACTGTTAACAATAAAAAGGTGAGTATTTAACTCAGGCTTCTGGCTCATCCCTGTTCACTTTTTCAGAGACTTTAAGCCTAACTGGAGCTGAGTTGGGAAAGGCTAGTTCATTCTGTGTCACATAACCAGAAGATAATGAATTGTGAAGTGATAATGGGATACTCCTAAGCAGGCAAGCCCCTTACAACTGTTCAAAAATTCCATTGACATACAAACTGCTGTGTAGTAAAAATCACCATCTCTGGTATGTTGGGCCTGGCCAAGTAACCACAAATGGATTAGCTCCTCACATGCTCACAGTGATTCCAACTTTGCACAAAGTATCTAGAGGAGAAACAGTCTCTTGAGGGCTGAACTAGGAAACTCAAATATGTAAGCCATATTGGTGACTTGGCTTGAATGGAACATTAGAAATGAGTTTGCCAAGAAATGCAGAAGGCCTTACGGACAAGCAAAAGAACTGAGACTTAGCATGGTGACTAAGAAGGAGCTACTGGAATTTTTTTTCGAGGAATAAGTTGAACATTGTTATAGGAAAGTTAGTTTAATTGTAAGGCATGGATACAATTTAAAACAAAAGAAAAAAAAGAAAAAAAAGAAAAAAGTAGGGACCTGCCAAAATACCTCTGGGACCTGAGGAAGGTCACTTTGACTTTCTTGGTCTGTTTCTTTTTCTAAAAAATGAGAATTTTGATTTCAAAGACCCTCCTTCCTTGAAGCTTCTTTCATTCTAAAAGCTTTAAGTCCCTCCCCCATCACTGGCATCCATTGACTTTAAGGAAATGAAAGCAGCAGACCAGACTGGGCCTGGATGGCTTGCATCAATCAGAGATGAGTTGGTTCATTTGGCTCAAGAGCAGTCATTCAGACCTTGAGGTAAATTGGACAGTCTTCAAGAAGAGATAAACCCTGCAAATGGCAGCTCTGGCTTCTTGGCAGGGTAGAGACTATAGGATTTAATTGTGAAAGAGTCTAGAAGTCACAGAGATGCCATTTTGAGTTCCTCTAGATGGCTGCCCATAGTATTAATATGCATACCATCAAGAAATCGTGGTAGATTAAGATGTTATAGCAAAAGACTCTATGCCGTCTAACCTCCAACTTTGCCAGCTAATGTGGAAGGGAACCTGAGGGAATTGGCTGGTAGTGATATAGTCTAGCCAGCCTGGGGCTCATTTTTACAGAGAGAAGAGTGGGAATAAGCATTTAAACATGTAAAATCACTGATGCAACCATTAGTAGGGCCCCAGACACCCAAGAAATGCTACCAACTTCTGGGGGCTTCTTAGGTAGCTTTTACATGATTGGTGTGTTTAAAAAATTCCTGGGGTCTATTTGCCCAAGATTGATGGATTTGCAAAAACAACATGTCTAGGTCCTTTCTGAATGTAAAACAGTGCAAAGCCCCTCGGACCTAGACCTACCTTAGTTTTACATTGGGTTGGGCTTCCTACAGATTCCTGCATGTTGTTCTGTCTCTTAAGAAAAAGAATGATCATCTGAGAAACATTACCTGGAGAATCTGAGTAACGCATGTATCCGTGTGTCCTTGTTGTCTGTACCATCTGTGATTTGTATGTTATCAATACAACCTATAGTTCGACTTAAGACATATGGGGCTGTGCTAGTAATCAATCAATCAGTAAGCATTTATTAAGTGCCTATTATATGGCAGGCACTGTGCTAAACACTGGGGCTATAAAAAGAGGTAAAAGATGGTCCCTGCCTTCAAGGAACTTATAATCTAATTGGAGAATTAATAATACTAATAATAAAGGCAATAGCTAGTATTTAAAGTGTTTTAGAACAGCTAGGTGTTGCAGTAGATAGAGCACAGGTCCTAGGATCAGGAAGACTCATCTTCCTGAATTCAAATCTGGCCTCAGGCCTAGCTGTGTGATCCTGCATAAATCACCTCACCCTGTTTGCCTCAGTTTCCTCATCTGTAAAATAAGCTGGAGAAGGAAATGGGAAACCACTCTAGTATCTTTACCAAGAAAACCCTAAATGGGGTCATGGAGAGTCAGACATCACTGAAACAAGGTTTTGCAGAACACTTTACAAATATTATCTCATTGGATATTCACAACAACCTGGGAGATAGATGCTATTACCATCCCCATTTTACAGTTGAAGAAACTGAGGCAGGAAGAAGTTAAGTGAGACGCCCAGTGTTATGCAGCTGCTAAGTGTCTTGAGGCAGGATTTGAACTCGGTCTTCCTGACTAGAGGTCTAGTGCTCTATCCACTGTAGCTAGCTATGAATAGAATAGAATAGAAATAAAGAGAAATTCCCTGATATCTAGGCCTGGATTCACATAGTAACTTCTAATTAAGGAGAGAATTATTGTTGTTGTTATAGAGTTTTAATGAAAGAAGGAAAAAGCTATCAGTGAATTAAAATATATAGAATTACAGAGGATGCTGTAAGGTATGTTGTTTAAAACATATTGATAAATAGCATGTGTGTTTTGCAGTTATGATGTTCTAAAGAAAAGGTAAGACTTGGATAAAATTTGTGACTATACTAGTAGAAAGGAGCTCAGAGGCTGAGAGCTTGACAGGTGCCCTGTTCCTTTGTCTGGAGATTTTCAGAGCACTGGGAAGCCAGGGGATGGGGAACTTGTGTCATGTAGCTTCCTGCAGTCAGAATTAGGAGAGATATGCCAGGAAGCAGGGCTGCTGACTTTTCCTTTACATATCAAACTCTTTTGTAGAAACAGTCCTGCTGCCTGCAAATATGTCTAAGTCTCCACCATTATTAAAAATCCTTCCAACAACTCTGACATCCTCTCAGCCTTCAAAAAAAAATCTTTCTTCCAAAAGCAGTGTGGCCATAGTGGATAGAGAGCCCTCCTCAAAATCAGAGAGACTTGGGTTCAAGTCTTACCTCTGATGACTCTATGACTCTGGGCAAGTCACTGAAATTCTGTTTATATTAATCAGCTCTAGCATTCAAGTGCAAAAAGGTGTCAACCTGCATTGTTAAATGGAGTTTCCTTACCTGGGAATTCCCAGACATTTCCCTTTTACTGCTGGGCTTCTACAAAGAACTATACCTCCACTCACTGCTTCTACTTCCTTAGAGATCTGGCTTCTGACCTTATCACATGTCTCACACTGCTCTCTTAAAGGTCACTAATGTCTCTTATCTGCCAAATAAGATGACCCTTCTCCCGTCCTCATTCTCTATCACTCCTGTTGTTTCTGATGTAACCAAGCACCTTTTTCCCCCAGATACTATCTGCCCCACTCTGCTTTTTTTATTTCCCTTCCTATCCAATCACTCCTCAATCTTCTTTGCATAATTGTCTAAATTCAATTTTCTAAGTCGAAGTGTCCCCTAAGCCTTTGTCTCTGGATGCCTTCTATTTTTTGGTTATCCTCCAAATCTTGATGATTTTGTCTCTTCCCATGGGACCAGGTAATATTTCTTTCAAAAGAAACCTGTGATTTTATTGATAAATGGCTCTCTGGAATAAAGGAACTCCCTCTATCAATTAAAATTGGCATAATTTTTTGCAACCTATACTCTTACATGGTTGCCTGAGTTCTGAGAGGTTGTGACTTGTCATGGGTAACACAGAAATTATAGAGGGGGAGGATTTGAACTTAGGTCTTTCTGACTTGAAATTCAGTTCTCTATTCACTATGCTGTTGTCTTTATAGAATGACTAAAATCTATTTATCAACTTCCTGTTCTACATCCTTCTTTAATTGACTGATGGGCACATCCACTAAGCATTTCAAGTTCAACATGTCCAAAATCAATTAAGCTTCTTAAGAGTGGAGATTTTTTTCGTTATTTGTATTTCTTTCCTTGGCCACTAGCACAATACTTGGCAAATGGTAGACGTTAAATAAATGCTTGTTGACTGGCTTATGAAATGGAGTCCTTTATCTTTCCCCTTAAATATACCCTATCTCCAAGCTCCCTTATATTGTTGTATGTACCACCATTTACCCAGAATCCATCTTTCAGAACTTCTGAGTTAGTCCTTAATTTCTCTCTTCTTCATCTATATCTAACCAATTGCTAAATATTGTCAATACATTCTTCATAATACCCTTCAGAACCATGTCTTTCTCCCTACTCCCTTGAGTGGTACCTAGCTCATGCCCACATCATCTCATGTAGATTTTCATAATGTCCTTTAGGTGATATCTCCATTTCTAGTTCTTCCTCTGTCTTTTCCATCCTTCACTTCATCAAGTCTTCAACACCTCTAATACTCCTCAGTATGAATGCTCCAACATCAAGGTCATTGTAGTCAGAACCTGTCATTACTATGCTTACAACTTTCACTGACTCCCCATTTATTGCCTTTAGGATTAAATATAAAGTCCTCAGCCTGGTTGGTATTTAAGAATCTTCCCAATATGGCTTTAATATGCCTTTATCACCTTATTCCATATTGCATCCCTTCATGCCCTCTATAGCCAAATGGAATAGCTAACTGTATTGCAAATTTGGCATCTGATCATTTTCTGCTGATTCATATATATTATCCCATCCTATCCCAGGTATATCCATACCTGGAATGCACTCCCTCCTTATCACCACTACTCAGAATCTTCATCTTCCCTCATCATTCAGTTCAATGTCCACTAGTTCTATAAAATTTGCCTTGATTCCCCCACTCTCCATTAGATCTCTTCCTCTCCTCAAATCAGCCTCTCCTCCCATCTGTGAATGCATTGTATCTCTAATAAAATTTGAATTCCTTGAGATAAGGGACTTGTCATTTTCTTAGAATTTTTGGCAGCAAGCACAACTATTTGCATATAGTGACTTTAAACCTATTTATGAATTGAATATTTATTTTAAACAACATATTCCAAGGTTTTAAAAGAACTAAGCAATTAAGCAAAACTTCACTAACTGATGGACAAATTCTGACTGCACAGATACCAGGATTATTCAGTACATCCCATTGCACTTGCTTATTTGCAGGATAGCTACATTGGGGTGGGTAAAGTAGTGTCTGGTAGAGGAAAGAGTGTTCAGAATGAAAATGCTAGGTGAGCACAAGGTACTTCAGATTTAGTTCATGTCCTTTGCCCAACCGATCAGACAACAGACAAGGGATTAGGAGAAGACATCTTGTGCCCAGTTGGAGTTCAATTAGAAGAAGTCACCCAGACAGCTCAAATCAGAAAATTAGACCTCCCACTAGCATTCTCAGCCAGGGGCTTCTTTTTAAAGGGAACATAGTCATAAACTCTAGCTTGTTAATCTAGTAAACAGGAACTGAAACTTTGGAGTAAAGTTGCTTCTGTGAAGCTAAAACTCTCAACTTTTTAAAGAACACTTCAGGTTAGCTCAGTGAATCCAGTTCTCCTTATATACACAAAGAATTGTATGAGTCAAAGACTGTGGATAGTCTTCCAAACTAAGGGTTCCTGTTTGAGCTTTAGGAACTTTCTTTTTTTCTTTTCTAAATTACCCTGAATGAAGCAAACATAAATATTTTTTAATAATTTGACTTACAAAGGATTTAGAACTAAAGGACATGAGAATGCCAGAGAGGTTGAGTGATTTACCCAATTGTTCACAACTAGTCAGTGACAAAAGCACAATTTGAACCTAAGTCTTCTAACTACAAATATAATGCTCTTTCTGTGTTAATGTGAAGCTTCCTGGATTTGTTGTGTTTGTTAAGAAATTATATTGTACATTATACACGAAACTGTATGTTGATTGAACTACTCTGTATTGCTAGTTACTTAGTTTGATAAAATACTGTAAGGCTTGCAAGCACTTTCTTCACAACAATACTGTGAGGTAGAATGTAGAGGCATCAATAACCCCATTTTACAGATGAGGAAATTGTGGATCTCAGGAGTGAAATGACTTGTTCATCAGATTTGCTGTCTTTGATGGCAAGATTTGAACATTGTTTTTCTAATTCTTCCATTATATCATTCTGCCTCTCAAATATGTATCTTGAGACAAAGAGCTAAAAATATATCTGACTTTAATTCATAATCTAATGCTGATCTTCTCGGGGAAGATCTAAACAAATACTCTCCAACTGAAAAAAACCTGGCAAAAAATAAGAGCATGGGTTAGTGCTCCCATCTAGAGGTGAGGATGGATATGTCCTTTTACAACATCATATTGTCTGCAATAGTAGCTGGTCTGTAGAATGACATGGAAAATGGCAAGAAAAGATCACACATAGGGCAAAAAAAAAAGGCAATGGAAGAGAAAAGATGGTTACTATATTTTTTTCTCTTTGAGTTTTAGTCTAGAGTTGAATTCAGTGTAAAATGGACGTAGAGATTAGTCATCCTTTATCAGCACTAGAAATGTAAATAGTTAATTAGATAGAGACAAGCTTAAGAACAGCAGTTAATAAGTTGAAAATCCAACACAAATTCTGATACCTCAGCAGGTCCCCTGAACCTAGAGGTTCAGCTAGAACTGAGGGCAAAGCACTTTGAAGAACAAAGTCAAACTGAGTATGGATAGTTATTTATCTTATGAATTCTAATTAAAAGGTTATTAATAATATTCTGTATGAAACAGGAAAGATAACCCAGTGATTAAAGTGAAAAAGATGATATATTTGGATAGAAAAAATAGAGCACTTCGAATGTGCATATGTTATTATTTGTTTAAGTTTTTGCTATTTATTTTCTATGCTCAATAATATATAGAGACCAGAATATTTAAAATATAAAAATATTTTGTAACAAGGAGTATTTTTATACAGGAGAAAAACAGCTCCTTTGATAGTGAGCCTCTGAAGTCTAGGTGTTAGTGGTGCCTGGGGATAAGAATGCTCTATGCTACCACATTGTCATTTAGTGTTGAAAACTGTGATTGTCAGATGAGCCAACAGAAGATCAATATCTACTTCTACAACCAGTTACATTCACCCTATATCTACTGACCTACTGACATCCCAGGGGTTTTATGTTTTACATGTTGATAGTCATGCTAAATTTATCTACCTAATATCTAAGTTCCTGATTACTTAGCACAATGCCTAGTACATAGTAAGTACTTAATAAATGCTAGTTGACTGGGTTCCTTCCTCAAATAGCAGAAATAATTTTAATTTTGACTACTTGCAGCAATGTTGGTCTTGCCTTAGATGTTAATATTGGATGGGACTCTCTTCTCTCATTATTGGTCTGATTCAATCATTATCCACAACAGATAGATTTATTTATCTAACAATTATTTTATAGACCATTCAGTAAAATAGTCATTTGTATGTAGATTATCCACAATATGCATTATCAGTGGACAGGGGTGGTTTTAGCAACATCTGTTGGGTAAGTTCTGTAATACATTTGCTTCTCTTTCAAACTCTGCTTTAGAAGAAATCCTGACATAGATGAAGAAAGAATTAGAAAAGAATTGTATTTGAGTGACCAAAAGCTGAAGATAAAATACCCCCTATACCTTCAAAAAGTTTATAGAACCTGTACATTATCTGGGATACAACATATGTAATGGTATCTTGAAATCCACACCCCAAATTCTACCACACATTCTGGCTGTGTGACTCTCGGTAAGTCAATTGACCTCTTAGTACTCTAAACAAACCTGAACTTGCACAAGAAACTTTCTTATCTGAGAGTTTCCCACACCACTAAAATCACAGGTCCAGCCCTTATCCTTATGCCTTGTTGTAATCTCACTCCAGACATTTGCGGAAATTTTTAGGGTACCTACTAATATACCGAGACTAAAACTCCCTTAGTAAATATGCATTTCAGGATAAAACAAATGAAAATTTTGTTAAAAGGAGGAAAACAAAGCAATTCCATGAATAGGCATCCATTCATCCCAAATATGTATATAAGCCATCAAATTGATGTGAAATCTCCAGAAGTCAAGGTAGTACAGTGGGAGCACTGACTTTGGAATCAGAAGACCTAGGTTCAATTCCCATCTCTGAGGCTAACTATTTCTGTGATCCTGGGAAAATTACCTAACCTTCCTAGGCCTCATTTTCCATGTCTGTAAGAAAGTATGTCAGACTCTATGGCCTCAGAGGTCACCTTCTAGCTTTCTGTCTATGATCCTAAGATCTTATTCTCTGGAGGAGATTCTCTCCTTAAAATTCTGTCTTGACTTATCCAAGATTGACATCCTTCCTCCTTCTATCTTTACATCTTTCTTCCATTCTAGATGGTAAATCTGAGCTCCATCACATGGCCACTTGATCCACCAGTTTCTCCTGTTCAGGCAATTTTTCAATTTTTCTTATTTTCCCAATGTAAGAATGTGGTAAATGTGTCCCTAATCTCTCTCTTTTTCCTGGCATCCTGACTTCTCTTTTTGTTAGCGCTTCTGTGTTCTTCAAGACCTGCCAATTACTTTCTCACTTGCTGCCATAGATAACTTGGACACTGAGATGATTTTCCTCAGTTACTCATACAGAAGGAGAGAACTGGGGAAATAGCTTACCTTCTATTACCTCCCCATTGATGAGTTGTCATTATATATAACCCTATGCTAAGTTTCTTCTTCATTGTGCAGCTTAATTTGCAGCTAAAATTTACAGTTTGCACAGAGGAACTTAAGTCCTTGATTATGAGTCACCCAACAGAACTCATTCTAGTACATACACTGAACAGGAAACGCCCTCTTAGCAAGATGTTAACAGTACATAAGAGGGAGGGCCATGTATAGCTTATGTCTGAAGTAAAACCTTAGTGTTGACTCTCAACCATCAGCTTGTCCTTAGCAGTGAGGAACTGTCTGTCATGATGCTGTACCCTAAGGCCCCAGGACCTTTTTATCAATTAATTAATGATCAGATCTACAAGCATTTATGAATCATGTACTGTGTATCATATATTGTGGTAAGTTGGGTATAGATATAAATACAAAGGATGAAATAATTCCTATATGGAGAATATAAAGAAAGTTAAAATTAACATCAAAATAAAAATTAATGGTTTGAGAGGGTGGACCCTAAAAATTGGAGAAAGAATTGGAAAAGGCTTTATGTAGAGGGTACTTCTTGACTTACGACTCAAAGAAGGAGAGTGCTATGAGTAACAGATGAGGAGCATGTAAATTTCAGACTTGGAGGATGGCAAGGGCAAAGACCCAGAGATGGAAAATAGAGAGTCATATGTGAGAAGCAGAGAAAAGACCAGATCAGCTGGATCATAGAGTAAGGGAATAGGAGTACCCATCTATATGTGTTGTCACCTCTTATTAGAAGGTAAAGGCATGGAGGCCATCAGTGTTTTGCTTTTGTATTTGTATCTCCACCCATCCCATCACAGTTCTTGGCATATAGTAAGTGCTTAATGTATTTGTTTCATTTGCTCATTCATTCATAAACAGTGACAGATGCAACTTCCACAGACAATACCATATGACTCAGCCCTCCTCTGCAAAGTACAGGGTTCAATTTTAGGGCAGCTGAGACTCTGTGCCTGGGTGATCCTGAGGGTTTCTTTGAAAACTTTCCACAAAGGGTGGTATTGTAATGATCTGGTAAAGTTTAGGGTATTGGGCCACTAGGACCTGTATGGACAGCACCCATTCATTTAGAATGCTCTTTTCTATGAGTAGAAAATAAATCAATGTCAGGCACTCAGCATTGATGAGTGAACCAGCAACACCAATCTTAGCTTGCACATACTTATGGAGGAAAATGAATAATCTGGAAACTGGTTTCACTGCTAAACCTCAGAGGAGCTGCAAATATCTTTGAGGAAAATCAATTTAATGAAATTATGGTCAGCAATGACTGGCTTTTTAATTGCATGCTGAGTTTAGTAATGATGTGAAGGCTTTCCCTCATGGGAAGAGAGAGAGAGAGAGAGAGAGAGAGAGAGAGAGAGAGAGAGAGAGAGAGAGAGAACAGGGAAAGGAAGGGAAAGGAAGGGAAGGAAAGGAAAAGAAAGAAAGGGAAGGGAAGGGAAGGGAAGGGAAGGGAAAAGGGTAGGACAGAGACAGAGAGAGACAGAGAGATAAAGACAGAGAAAGAATGTTAGAGAGCCAGAGATAGAGATAGCCAGAGACAGAAAGACAGACAGAAAGACATAGACAAAGAGAATTTCTATAGTCCCCTGAAATTTCCTTCCAAATTCTTAGCCTCAGGATTACTGCTCTGGGCTCTTTTTTATTTCTCACTAAATGATGTAACTTTCACTGATGGTCACTCTCCTGAACTGTTTCAGACAGTTTTCTGTTATTACTTTAATTCTCAGTAAGCTGTTGGCAATTCTTACCAGATTGCTTCATGGATCAATTCTTCCCACATAGCCCATTAAGATTTGCTTTTTGTCCTGAACAGGAAGTAATAAACACAATTTGGTTAGATTTGGTCAGCAGGCTACAGGGCCCTTTTCTCCTCTTGGAACTGAGTATGGGGAATTTGTGTTAGGAATGATTGTGGACTCCATATTTCAGGACTGTCAAGCATCTTCTGAATTTTCCACAAGGAAGCCTAATTCTCCTGCCTGTTAATGTAGAACAAGAATGAGCTTGTATATACGGTAGAAATGAGCCTCATTCAATTCCTGTGCCCCTATTTCTGAGTTCTATCAACTATGTCAGCCTAACCCTCTCTCCTGCTGGACAGCCAGGGCTGACTTTGAATGTTCCTGTCACTTGCTAGATGCTTGTTAGACTCTGCCTATCAATTTGGGAAGGGCTAAGCAAATCGTGGTAGCTGAATATAAGAAATGAAAAACACAAATATTGAGATGAACAGGAAGACTGATATGAACTGGTACAGAAAGTGAAGTAAGCAGAAAGAGAAGAAAAGATACAAAATGATAACATGATACAAATGGAGAATGCAAGAAGATGACAACAGAATGCTTTGTGGGACTAAGTTCCCAATTAGTAAGAATAATGAATCCCCTGAAGTGATCATATGCATTTGACTTCACACTATTCAGAGACATGATTATGTAAAATATGATCATGACTTCCAGCCCAATGGAAATATATAGTGTGGATTTGAATAATGAAACCACTTCGGGGGATGTTTTCTCACTAACTGGGTCCTTGCTGTGACCTTAACAACAAAGATTGACCTCGAAGATGAGATGAGAAAAATTACTCCCCACCCTTCTTTTTATAGGTGAGGGCTATGGGTATGGAATATTGCATGTCCGGTCAGATTCCGTTGATGCGTAGGTTTGTTTTACTGAACCTCTTTCCTCTTTCTTTCTTTCTTTCTTCCTTCCTTCCTTCCTTCCTTCCTTCCTTCCTTCCTTCCTTCCTTCCTTCCTTCCTTCCTTCCTTCCTTTCTTTCTTTCTTTTTCTTTCCTCTCTTCCTCCCTTTCTTCTTTCTTACTTTCTTTCTTTTTTTCCTCCCTCCTTCCCTTTCTTCTTTCTTTCCTCTTTCTTTCCTTCCTTCCTTCCTTCCTTCCTTCCTTCCTTCCTTCCTTCCTTCCTTCCTTCCTTCCTTCCTTCTTTCTTTCCTTCTTTCCTCCTCCTTTCTTCTTTCTTTCCTTCCTTTCTTCTTTCTTTTTTCTTTCTTTATTTCTTTCCTTCTTTATTTCTTTTGTTGTTGGTTTGAGGAAGGCCCATTGGAATGTATCTGATAATACAAATGTAACAAAAATAAAAACTAGCAAGTAAAAGAAAAGAAGAAAAGGAAAGCGGAACTGTAACATGAGGGTTATATTGCTGCTGCTGCTCGGTGTTTTCGTTTTTTTCAATCAGGTCTGAGTCTTCATGACCCCATCTGGAATATTCGGTTCAGTAAGATAGTGGAGTGGTTTTCCATTTCCTTCTTCAACTTATTTTACAGCTGAGGAAACTGAGGCAAATGGGGTTAAGTGATTTGTTCAGGGTCACACAGCTAGTAAGTTTGAGGCAGGATTTGAACTCCAGAAGATGAGTCATGACTCTAGGACTGACACTCTATCTACTGCACCACCTAGCTGTCCATGAGGGTAATAATGCTGCTAAAATAATGTGATTTTAGACTGAATGAGAGGGGCATAAAATTCAGAACCAAGGAGGTAACTATCTTAGTGCACTCCAGAGCAGTGGATTGAGAACTGGGCTTCACATTTTATAGGGTCACCAGTAAGCTAGAAAATGGCCTGAGAAGGGCAACCAGCATCCCAGGTTGGTGGGTGGTGGTCTCTTGCTGCAGATCAAGCTTTCAAGATGAGCATTTGAGCTAGGGATGAACTAGGTCTAGAGAAGAAAAGAGAGGGGAAATGACACTTGCCTTTGCATAAGTGGAGATCTGGGATGTGGATGAGAGTTGAGACTTCTTTTCATTGTCCGCTGAGGACAGAAATAGGACAACCAACAGAAGTTATTAAAGAGGAGGATTTAGGCCTTATACAAGAAAAGGGGAAAAAAACCTCCTTATCAATTAGAGCTATTGAAAAAGGAAATGGGCAGATTTCCCCTCTCCAGACATTTTCAACCAAAAACTAGGTGAGAACTTTGGAAATCTTACCAAGGGCATTTTTACATGTTAGAGTAGATAGTTCTCTTTGAAGTCCTTTCCAATGCTAAGATTCCATAATTCTAGGAATCTTTTCCTTTAACTTCTAATACTAACCCCCTTTTCAGCAGCAGTCTCTTTCCTTATCTTCCTCTTATATTAGCCCAATAAATTATTGTCACCAGGAGTTATCTCTCCACAAGAGGAATCTCAATGAATCCATTTTCTGACTTGCTAGGGACTTGCTTTCTTCCAACATGCCATTAATCTCTGGGTCTAATCGCTTAGTGACTTCTGAACCCACCAAACCTGTTTGCACCTATCCCATATACTTCCATTTTGGCCAACAGAACAGTATGTGGGTTTTTGTTAGAAGTTCTGCCTCATGAACACTCAACTATAAAATAAGCTATAAAATCATTTGCTTTTCTGTGTATCCTCACAACTTAGCATAGTGTCTAGCACATAGTAGGTGCTTAATAAATGCTTGTTGACTGTTAAAATCTAGGTAAAACTTTAACTAGAGCATTTCCCTAATTTACCAGTTTAGTAACCTTGCCAATAAAAGAAATGAGAATCGTCTGACACGATCTGTTTCTCATTAAGATAATAGGCTCTTTGACATAACAATCAGCATTTCCATCTTCAGCTGGACCCCCAGTGGTGCTGGAAAATCCTTTTATCTATCCTGGATTTACTCATCATTATATTCATCACAATGAGTAATTGAAACCTTCTCTACTTACCTCAAACCCCCATACTCCAATAAATGGAGTAGATTCTTCTGCTTTACTAAAAATGTCAAGGTCATAAAACATAAGCTCTTTCATCATCTCTCCTCTAGATCTCAAAACTCAATTTATCACTTCTCCTTTCTTTCCATCTCAAAAGATGAGGTGTTCTTCTTGAACCTGTTTCCTTATTTCCATCCCTCACTATCTCCTCCTATACTTTGTATCTTCAATTTTCTCTTTTATCTTCAATCTCCCTCTTTCCCACAATATTGGCTCCTTTGACCTTAGCTATATTTTCTCTCATTCTGAAAAGACAAAACAAAACAAAGCCAAAAATGGCATGCAAACCTTTCTTCAAGCCTGATGTCATCCTTAGCTTACACCCTATTTCTTCTCCTCTTTAATGTCAAGGTTCCATGATGAGTCATTTATATTTTTCTCTCCTGCCCCTTCCTTCATTTTCAATCCCTTCTCTTCCTTCTCTCCCAATGATCCTCTTTTTTCCACTCACTTTCTTTTTCTCTTCCTCTGATTCCTTCCCCTTCTCTTTCCTCCCATTTCTCTCCCCCCTTACCTTTCTTCATCTTCTTTTCTCTCCCATCATCTTTCCTCTCCTTCCCTATCTTCCTATCCACTTCCCTCTACCTTTCTTCTTTCCCCTCCCCCTCTCTTTCTTTTCTTCTTCTCCTGTCCCCTCATTTTCCCCTTCCCCTTTCTCTTTCTTTGTCTTTCTCAAATCTGCTCTGTTTTTTTTTCTACTCTTAGCCCATCTCACTCCTTCATGCATCTTTTTGCTTGCTAACTTTGCCCCATCCCATAACTTAAATTATTTTTCTGTAGCCCTCACCTCTCCCTGAAAGTCCAGTCAATCCAGTAAGTTTTTTTATTTTTCCTTGGGATAGCCTCCCTGTAGGGGTCCTGCTGTCACCTAGAACTTGCAGTATCACTGATTTAGAGTTGGAATGGGACTTAGGAGGTGACCTGGGCCAAATTTGTATAGATGAGGAAAGTGGGACCCATAGACAATGAGTGACTTGCCCAAAGTCATGAAAGTGTTATATAGGAGAACCAGTATTTTTAATCCAAATCCACTGCCTCTCCAACTCAGTGGATCTATTTCCCACAAACCTCTGTGCTCTCTCTCAACTTGTTTATTTCTGATTAGGGTGTCACTATTTTCCACATTCTATAAGACTGAATCCAGTTCATATTAATCTAAGTTGCTGTTCGAGGCCACAGCTTACATTTGAATCCTCAGTACCTAGTCTTGCCACAGGTTCGTAGGTTCATAATTGTTCAATTAAATTTTATGGAATTGTCCAGTAATTTGGCTTCTAGTTAGTCCTTTTTTTTCAACTAACTAGCCATGGGACTTGGACAAGTCCTTTCCCATCTTAAAACCTCACTTTCCTCATCCATAAAATGAAGTGGTTGAACTAAATCATTTCTGAGCTTCCTTTCACCTCCATGATTTTTTTTAACATGAGTCCTATTTTCAGATGAGGGAAATGAGCCTTAGGGTATGGAAACGAGTTTCCTATCCAAGGCCATATAGTTAAGAAATGCAGTATGAGACTCAAGACAAGGTCTTTTCATTTTTTCCTCCCAGGAACATAATTTATTTGTATAAAATAATGGACAATTGGCCCATAGCCTGGAGTTCTTATATAAATGATTGACTGGTGTGGTCCTGTAACACAACAAACCAATCCTTTACTGTTTCATGAGAGTTGCCAGAGCTTAAAATTTGTATCTCCCACTTTTCTTAATTTTCAGCACTTTTCTCTCCAGAGAACATAAATTCATTTAAGCCCTTCTTTACCATAATTATTAAATTATTCTTTTATAATAATTAATAAATTAAATTATCATGAAATAATTATTAAACCTCTTATGATGCTTGAGAGCCCCACCAGGCATTCTTCTATTGTGGGGGTTCTTGGGTATCCAGAAATCCATGAGTAGATTTCAGGGGGTCTATGAACATGTATGGAAAAGTTACATCTTCCTTTTCATGAACTTCTAACTGAATTTTAATGTTTCCTTCAATTATTTTTTTAAATACATGATTTTGAAAAGATATATATGGTTTAACCGAATTGCCAATAGGGTTTAGGATGTACACAAAACAGGTTTAAGAACTACTGCTCTACTGCGAAGCAGAGAGATGGATTTTTTTTTCTTTGGAATTTATGGTTTTGGTGTTCAAGAAACTGTTGACTTCATTATTTTTCAACCTGTTGAGGTTTCATGGGTTTTCAGGAGTCCAAACAATTCCCAGAAGATTTAGTTGCTGTGTCTGAAACCCTTTGAATCTGGTGCTTCTTTCCTCTTCTAGAAGTTTCAAATAGCTTTCTTCTCTCATCATTCTTGGGGTTAATTTGAGTCCCCATATCTTGGACAATGGTTACTAGAATAGATATCTAGGTACATTGGCAGCAGAATAAAAGACAATGGGATGGCAATGGTTTGTTTCAGAGAGTAATTCCCAGAAGGCCATTCTGAGACAGCTATTCTCTAATGGCAAGTTTGAACTGGGCTCAGTCTTGTTTCTTTGATTTCATTCTCCTAATTTCAAATCTCCTGAATGCTATCATGATTATTGCAGCCCAACAGTGGCTCAGATACTACAGATATCCCATTTCCTGCTTATTGCTGGTTAATTGACTGGGAAATAAACTATTTTTCTTTCTCTACATCTATTCCTACATTAAAGTCCTCATGCATTTGGATTGTTGGTCTTGCTCAGACCATAGTAGTGAATTGTGGCATCCCATAATGTACTCCCCCTCCCCATCTGGAATGATTTCAGTATGACTTCATTTATTTGGTCTGCGAAGCATAGGGTAGAGCCCAGGGCAGCAATCCTTGAAAGGGGAGTTTGAAATAGATCTCATGATCAGATCTATCTTACTAAAAGGATATGTTAGCAAGATCTGTAGGATGAGAACTTTTTTTAATGGCTCACCTTGTTTCTTGAGTTGTGCTGTTATGAAAATCAAGAATATTTAGAAGTGGGAATGAGAAAGGGGAAGATGGAGGAGGAGAAGGAGGGAGAAGTCAGACACAGAAACAGAGAGAGATAGGCAGACAGACACAAAGAGACAGAGAGAGGGAAAGAAAAATAGATGGTGGAGGAAGATGAGAAGTGAAAAGAAAAAAATAAGAAAAGGAAGGAGACTGAGAAAGTAAAGAGAGAAGCAAAGAGAAGAGTAAAAAGAGAAGAGAATACATGAGAGAACAAAGGAAAGAGAAGAGAGATGTGAGAGGGAAGTAGAAGAAAGAAGAAAGAGAAAAGAAAAAACAGGAGGGAAAGAGGGACAGAGATAAAAGAAATAACAAAAAAGGAAGGAGGAGAGAGAAGTAGGAAAAACAGAGGAGAAAGAGAAGAAAAGAATGATATAGAGAATCTAGAATAAAGGAAAGAAGAGAAAGGAAGGAGAAAAGAGAATGAGACAGAAGAGAGAGAAGAAAAATAAGAGAGGAAAGGGAAAAGAGAATGGAGAGAGAGGAAAGACAGGTAGACAGAGACAGACAGAGGGGAGAGGGGAGGGGAAAGAGGAGGCAGGGAGAGAAGGAGAGAGAGAGAGAGAGAGAGAGAGAGAGAGAGAGAGAGAGAGAGAGAGAGAGAGAGAGAATCTTTTCTTAAAATATTGAAAAAGAAACAAGTTTGTGAGGGGCAGAGAAATGAAAAGAGAAATATCAAGAATGTTATATGTTGAACTAGGAAAGTAAGTGGATCTTCTGAATTTCTCTGCCTCATTGGGCCCCACAGTGTTCCCTGGCACAAATACCTCCAGCATCATTAATCAGCCTTCAGTCCTTTCTTGAAGTGATGGAGATGTCTTTGCCTGTCAATCAAACCCACTACCTAAAGCATGGAATTAGAAAACCAGGTGGAAGATTTGACCTTTTATTCATTGTCCTCATGTGAGACTCTCCTGATTAAACCAATGATCTTGCCAAGTAGATTATAAGATCATCAGAGCATGGATTTAGAGATAGAAAAGGGTCCTCAAAATGCCTAGATTATTATCTTTTATGGGCCAAGGATTTCTAAGGACCTTCAGTTTGCCTACTGTTGGTGTAAAGGGATGTTACTGGTACAGCTGAATCCTTAATATTCCATTTTAGTCAAGTGAGCTCTACAAATGAATGAAGATGTATTTATTAAGTACTTACTATGTGCCAAGTACTGTGCTAAGCAGTGGAAATACAGAGAGAAAATCAAGACCAGTCCTGCTTTCAAGGTGCTCTCATCTTCTAAGTGGGGGAAACAACACTTATAGGAGTGTTTCACTTCAGGATGGTTGGAAGGGCCTGATGGTTCTAAGAATGGATTTGTAGAGCAGATGGCAAGGATTCTTAGCATGAAATGGGAGATAATACAACAATGCTTGACCATTTGTAGATGTAGGGGTTGGTCAGATTGGTAGATTTCTGTGAATCTTAAGGTATAGTTGCAGCATAGATTGTAAGGTCTTCCATATTCTCCCATCAAATCATAAACTCTCTTTGCTTGACCTCCTCCTTAGTACCTACTGGCTTCGGTACATCTCCTTCTGCCAGATTAGGTAAAGGTACTGAATGTAGTTTCTCTCTATACTTCTTTGTAATTATTTGGAAATCTTATTTTATCCTTTCTAGGGCAAATGCATTAGGACTAGAATTTCCTGTTTCCTTGTACAGGGAATAGCTTGTAATCCCTTGTAAGGGAATAGCTTTCTCTGAAAGTTCTCCCTTGGATGTGATTGACCCCTGCTTGCCTTTGCTGGTCACCTAAGAGCATAAAAATTCCCACCCACATGGAGTTCATCCCCTCTTACTTAGTGGATGTCTGAAGACCATGCCAATTGCCATAACATGACCTGCTATAAGCCATGTTTCCACATGGAGATAAGGCAAACCAAGTCTAAAGAGGCAAAGTCCTACTATATTCTTGTTATAGGTCCTTGTTGTGTTAGTATTAAGCAAAACTTCCTTTGTTAACTGTTCAATGATTCGTAAACATCTCATTTTATCCCAATTTTATGAAAGGGTGTGCTGGTATTAAGCCAACCTCTAACAAAAGGGTGGCAACTGGGCTTTTTAGCTCCCATTCACTCTATCTTGAACGGAAGTCCAACATGTCAAATCTAACTAATTATTCTATATAAGAATAACATAAAATCAAAATAAATGCTAATTTTTCTAACTAGGTACTAACTATTTGCTAACTAGGGTAGACATACTACCCAGAATATCTCCCTTCTTGTCTGATCTCTGAAGCCAAACAAAGTTAGGGCTGGTTATTACTTGGATGGGAGACTATCTGGTAATAATGAGTGCTGACAATTAAAATGAGGGATGGGTAATATTGCATGATAGATCAAGATATGGTCACAGAGTCAGGCATACATGGGTTCAAGTCCTGCTGCTGACATACTCTGGCTGTTTGACTCCTAGCATTTAACCTGTTAGTGCCCCCATGCCTCTATGAATTAAAAATCATATGCTGATCTGCATTAGCAAAGAGAGTTCCCTGATCAGGAAATTCACTATACTGATGAATCCCAGGTTCTGATGGAGTAACCAAAAAAAAAAAAAAAAAACAACAACCCAAAAACCTAAGTTCTAAGCTCTGTTGTTTCTAAGGTTCTGTAGCACTATAAGTATTATCAATCTCCTGTAAATTTGATGCCAGATAAATTCAGTGCCCAGAGGCAAAGCTCTCATTCTTCTGCCTTAGTTATAATTCTGGAGGATAGCAATGACAACAACTTTATCGAAACAGAGGAAAGGGGGTTCTTAATGAGCGAGTTTGTTGCTTGCCCTTTCTCCAAGAGGACCAGTGACATTATGAAGTCAATATCTTGACTTGCAAATGAAGTGGATGTAAGTGAAGCAGGGATGTGCAAAGTCACCAGCCTCACTATCTCCTCCAGTACCATCTGGGTCCAGGGGCAAGATGTAGATCAGGATGACTAGAGATGGCCCTGGGTGAAGGAGCAGAAGGAAAGGAAGGAAGAAGGGAGGAAGATGGAAAAACTGTAAAGAGAAGCAGGTGCAGCAGCAGTAGCCATCCTTGAGAGCCTGAACATTGGGGAATTAAAATCTGCATTGCAGGTGCTCAGTAAGTTTGCCTGCCCTGATATATGATAATGAAGTTCATGAGTAAGTTCTTTCTAAAATCTCCTCCTGGAATGCTAATGAGATTTCCCATTACATAGCAAACAAATACATTTATTATCTTCGTTAACAATGAGGATAGTTAAATCCCTTTACGGAGAGAGTAGGGATATGGCAAAAAGGTTTCAGGTCCCACTGAGAGTCCACCCAAGTTCTGCCTGGCGGAAAGTAAAAGGCAATCATCCCCTGACCAGCCTCAATCTGACTGGCCCTCAGGTATTATAGTCAAATTTTTAATCCTAGATGAGCACGTGTGGGTACGTGTGCACTTGTGTGTACACAGCACGGTGCTGACACTTAGCCTTCTCTCCTTTGTTTTCTCCCCTGTCTCCCCACTGACTTGGCTGCTGCCAGCAGGTGTGCTCTCAGGGAGTGCAAACATATTTTTAATACATGCCTAAGCCAACCATAATTAGGAAGGTAAATCATAATATATTCCCAAATCAAAGGAACTGAGTTTGGGATTATCTGTTCTAGTGTGCCGGTTCCCTCATAGGAGGACCTGGCTAGATTTCCAGGAAGTATAGGAACGTCAGGGTCACAGAATTGAAGACTTGGAAGGGACAGTGGGCTATCTTGTCCAAGCTACAGCTACAGGTGATTAATAATTCCTTCTACTATGTTTCTGATAAGGGGTCATCCTCAAATCAGGACAATGTTTAAACCCTTCCTCCCTACTCTCTCTCTCTCTCTCTCTCTCTCTCTCTCACCTCTCTCTCTCCCTACCTCTCCCTCTCTCTCTCATCTTTCTCTCTGTCTTTCTCTCTGTCTGTCTTTCTCCCTCTCTTTCTCTCTCCCTCTCTCTTTTCCTCTATTCCTCCTCTCCCCCCTCCCCTCCACACACACACACTGTTCCCAAACATCAGAGTTGGAGTTGCTTTCCCATCAGAAAGTGAATAAAGTGGAAAGATCTTTTAGACTTGAACTCATGAGACCACACAAAACTCCTTCTTCTGCTACTTACTACTTGTGTGACCTTGGAGGAGTTCCTTCACCTTTCAGAAGCCTCAGTTTCCTCATTTGTAATAAGGAGGAGGTACAGAATAAATGACCTCAAATGTTCCTTCCAGCTCTAGATTTATGATCCTGAGATCACAAATCAAGAAAGAGAGAAGAGGGTTTAGACAGGGCGTTGGGAACCTGAAACTTTAAGGCCTTATGTGACTCTGGAGGTCCTCAAGTGTGACCCTTTGATGGAATCCAAACTTCACAGAAAAAATCCTTTTAATAAAAGGATTTGTTCTGTAAAACTTGGACTCAGTCCAAAGGTCACACCTGAGGACCTAGAAGGCCATATGTGGCCTCAAGGCCACAGGTTCTCCACCCCTGGTTTAGACTGTGTGATTCACATTTACCAAAATGATCTGCCATAGTTGTTTACAAGATATTAGGGAACGACAGTGGTGATGACTGGGTGACCCTTTTCCTTGGAGTGCAAATGTAATTCCACTGAACGAGCTTATGTTAAGTAAACACAGTATGTAGTACTAGGTAGCAGACCCTAGACATACCAAGATAAGCTTTAAAAACAAAACCTACACTGCCTTCAAGGAACTTACATTCTAATAATGAGATACATCATGGAAGCAGTTAAGTATAGTTAGAAAGATAGATCTAGATATATACATACATATATTTATATATATGCACATATAAATACATATGTGCATGTATGTCCATCTATATGTGTATCTGGACAGTCTGAGGAAGGAGAGTGCATTAGCAGTTAGGAAGAGGATGTTTCTGGTTCTGTGCTTTCATGGTTATAGGGAGTTCCGCATTAGAAAACTCTTTCCTGGAGGCAGATCTATATCTATGATGTATATATAATATACTATAGTCTCAGACTATTTTCCTGGGACACTGAGAAGGGCAGTGACTTATCCAGGGTCACACAATCAGGATATATCCAGAGGTAGAGTTTGAACCCAGTTCGTCCTAACTGAAGTGAGATGACTAGCAAATAAACCACAATGCATCTCTTCTTCAAGGGATGATTAAGAAAAGAGGCCATGATCTGCACTCTTTCTGGGATGGTTTGGGACAGAGCAGCCTAGCAGTGGAGAAATGAGCTCTTCAGTATTTTTTAGACCTGTAAATCTGCCATTGTGGGAAGCTGGCTCCATGGATATGAATGGATATGAATTCTCTCTTTAGAGAAGCCTTTGAGCTACTGATTTCAGGTACATCAAGAACTTGAGAAACTGACTGCTATAAGCTTTATTGGGGGCAAAGTGTGTAGTGCTGAATCTTCTTGACTTTGGATAAGAAATAAAACACTGAAAGATTAAAGAAAAATTGAGAGCCTGGGGCAATACCATAAGGAAATCATGACAATGTGTTAAGGGCACAATAATTTACATGATTATAAGGAAATATGGAAAGCCACTTTAAATTTCATTAAAAGGGATTAAAGAAATATTGGGAGAACTTTTCAGCATAAAGTCAACTAAATCAAATATCAGAGGTAAACAAACGTGGAAAGGGCTTTATTACAATAATTTACTTACTCACACAATATATTATCATACTCTAGATTTTAAAAGATTGACATAGCAAGTAGAGGAAAATGACAAATTGGGGACATTTTGGAAGTAATTTAAAAAAAATAAAATGCAGAATAACAAAGGGATGTGATGAGGAATAACAAATCAGAAGGAAGAGACACAGAGGATGAGGGAAATAGAGGGAAAATGGACAAGGAGACAGAGAAACAGAGAGAGACAAAGCTTTGTTACAGTGAAGTAAATGACAAAAGAATGTGGTCAATCATTGACACTTAAAAAGTTGTCCACTTTCCTGCCTGGATTGACTATTCAGTTCTATGGCAGATTGAGTCAGCTGTGTCCAGTGTAGAGAATAATCATCAAAGTTACCAAACTGAAAGTGGAAAGTTTGAGGTGGGAGGGTAGACTGAGACAGAGAGTGCCACCATCCGGGAGTCCTAGCATCATCACAATCATCACCACAAACATCATCATCATAATAACTAACATTTATATAGGACTTACCACATGCTAGGCACTGTGACAAATACTTTTCAAATATCTCATTTGATCTCACAACCATCCTGGGAGGAAGATGCTATTATCACACTCATTTTACAGATGGAGAATCTGGGGCAAATGGAGGTTAAATGAATTGCCCAGGGTCACACAGCTAGTGTGAGGCTGGAGTAGCAGTCAGATCTCCTTGGCTTCAGGCTTGTTGCCCTAGCCATTGCACCACCTAGATGCCACTGGGACCATCAGGATAGACCTGAAAGAGTACTAAGGGTCATTTAGTACAATCCTCTTATTTTATAGTGGAAGAAACTAATGCCTACAGAATTTCTGTGAACTGTCCAAGGTCAAACAGGTACCAAGTAGAAGAGTCCCACAATATTGCACTCTCTCCCTTCAAGATGTCTGACTCATTGTTTCTACACTGAGATCCATATTGTTGAAAGGAGAACTGGGAATCAAGGACCAGACCAGGAGATGAGTCAGGATGAAGTACCTGGTAACAGGCATCAAGCCAGGACAGCCCACTCACTTTCTGACAAGTTTATGTGTGTGAGCTTATAACTATATTGCTGTCACCAGAATGGTAAGAGTAGATAATGTGGTCATATGTTCCCACCATTGAATAATACATTTTTGTTACCAACGCTTTGTGAGAAAACCATGATAACTTAACACTTCCTTCTGAACTGTTCTTCAATGGGATGCCCAGGTAAAGAAGTCCAGCAGGAATCTGGAAATGAGACTTGCATTAAAGAGGATGAGAGATAAAGGACAGATATTTAGATGTGCAAGTCATTTACATGAAGGTAATAGTTGAGACCACGGGAGCTAATAAGATTTCAGAGAGGGGGGAGGAGGCAAGATGGCGGAGTAGAAAGACATACATATGCTAGCTCCCAACCCACAGCCCATAAAATATCTGTAAAGAAGAACTCCCAACAAATTCTGGAGCAGCAGAAGCCACAGAACAATGGAGTGGAGGAGATTTCTGTTCCAGAGAGCCCTGAAAAACTGACCCAAAGAGTCTGTCACACACCAGACCCGGAGCAGAGCCCAGCCCTGCCTTGGCTGCGCGGAACCGAGAGGAGCAGATCTGAGCAGGCTTCAGGGACAGAATCTCCAGAGGCCGAGCAGGTCCCTCCACCCACAGGTGACAAGGGTTGGTGAGAGGGTCTCTTTGGCTGGTCAAGAGGGGAGTGGGGTATCCCCATAACTCAGGCACCCTCGGGAGGCAGCAGCAGGGACAGCAGCAGACAAGGGCTCCCCAAGCAGGCAGGAGCCCTGATCCATTGTTGAAGGTCTCTGCATAAACCCCCTGAGGGAACTGAGCCCTTGAGGTGGCCCTGCCCCCACCTGAGCACCTGAACTTAATCTCACACTGAATAGCAGCCCCGCCCCTGTTCCCCCCCCCACCCCCCGCCCCCCCCGCCCAAGCCCTGAGGCTGGGGAGCAGCATTTGAATCTCAGACCCAATTGCTGGCTGGGCGGATCTGGAGGTGTGGTGGCTGTGGAAAGAAAACTCAGAAGTCAAGTCACTGGCTGGGAAAATGCCCAGAAAAGGGAAAAAAAATAAGACTATAGAAGGTTACTTTCTTGGTGAAGAGATAATTCTTCCCTTCCTTTCTGATGAGGAAGAACAATGCTTACCATCAGGCAAAGACACAGAAGGCAAGGCTTCTCTATCCCACACATCCAAAATAAATATACCATGGGCTCAGGCCATGGAAGAGCTCAAAAAGGATTTTGAAAATCAAGTAAGAGAGGTGGAGGAAAAACTGGGAAGAGAAATAAGAGAGATGAAAGAAAAGTATGAGGAGCAGGTCAACACCTTGCTAAAGGAGACGCCAAAAAATACTGAAGAAAATAACACCTTAAAAAATAGGCTAACTCAATTGGCAAAAGAGGTTCAAAAAGCCAATGAGGAGAAGAATGCTTTCAAAAGCAGAATTAACCAAATGGAAAAGGAGGTTCAAAAGCTCACTGAAGAAAATACTTCTTTCAAAATGAGAATGGAACAGATGGAGGCCAATGACTTTATGAGAAACCAAGAAATCACAAAACAAAACCAAAAGAATGAAAAAATGGAAGATAATATGAAATATCTCATTGGAAAAACAACTGACCTGGAAAATAGATCCAGGAGAGACAATTTAAAAATTATGGGACTACCTGAAAGCCATGATCAAAAAAAAGCCTAGACATCATCTTTCATGAAATTATCAAGGTAAACTGCCCTGAGATTCTAGAACCAGAGGGCAAAATAAGTATTCAAGTAATCCACAGATCACCACCTGAAAGAGATCCAAAAAGACAAACTCCTAGGAAAATTGTGGCCAAATTCCAGAGTTCCCTGGTCAAGGAGAAAATATTGCAAGCAGCTAGAAAGAAACAATTCAAGCATTGTGGAAATACAATCAGGATAACACAAGATCTAGCAGCTTCTACATTAAGGGATCAAAGGGCATGGAATAGGATATTCCAGAAGTCAAAGGAACTAGGACTAAAACCAAGAATCACCTACCCAGCAAAACTGAGTATAATATTTCAGGGGAAAAAAATGGTCTTTCAATGAAATTGGGGACTTTCAAGCATTCTTGATGAAAAGACCAGAGCTGAAAAGAAAATTTGACTTTCAAGCACAAGAATGAAGAGAAGCATGAAAAGGTAAACAGCAAAGAGAAGTCATAAGGGACTTACTAAAGTTGAACTGTTTACATTCCTACATGGAAAGAAAATATTTGTAACTCTTGAAACTTCTCGGTATCTGGGTAGTGGGTGGGATTACACACATACACACACACACGCATGCAGAGACAGAGAGCACAGAGTGAATGGAATAGGATGGGATCATAAAAAAATGAAATTAAGTGGTGAGAGAGAAATATATTGGGAGGAGAAAGGGAGAAATGGAATGGGACAAATTATCTCTCATAAAAGAGGCAAGCAAAAGACTTTTTAGTGGAGGGAAAAAGAAGGGAGGTGAGAGAAAAACATGAAGTTTACTCTCATCACATTCCACTAAAGGAAGGAATAAAATGCACACTCATTTTGGTATGAAAACCTATCTTACAATACAGGAAAGTGGGGGAGAAGGGGATAAGCAGGGTGGGGGGGGAGGATGGAAGGGAGGGCAATGGGAGGAGGGAGCAATTTGAAGTCAACACTCTTGGGGAGGGACAGGATCAAAAGAGAGAATAGAAGCAATAGGGGGCAGGATATGATGGAGGGAAATATAGTTAGTCTTACACAACATGACTATTATGGAAGTCATTTGCAAAACTACAAAGATATGGCCTATATTGAATTGCTTGCCTTCCAAAGGGAATGGGTGGGGAGGGAGGGATGAAGAGAAGTTGGAACTCAAAGTTTTAGGAACAACTGTCGAGTACTGTTCTTGCTCCTAGGAAATAAGAAATACAGGTAAAGGGGTATAGAAAGTTATCTGGCCCTACAGGACAAAAGAGAAGATGGGGACAAGGGAAGGGAGGGATGATAGAAGAGAGGACAGATTGGTGATAGGGGCAATTAGAATGCTCGGTGTTTTGGGGTGGGGGGAGGGGACAAATGGGGAGAAAATTTGGAACCCAAAATTTTGTGAAAATAAATGTTAAAAGTTAAATAAATTAATTTAAAAAAAAGATTTCAGAGAGAGAAGAAAGGGTGCTGGAGAGAAATTTAAAGGACACACATACTCAGTGTGTAAGAAGAAAATGTTGCTCAGTAAAGGAGACTGAGAATAACTGGTTAGAGAGTAAGGAAGAAAACCAGAATTATCTGAAACAGCCAGAGAGAAGAGAGTATCTTGGAGGAAAAGGTGATCAACTGAAAGGTCAATGAGAATGAAGACTATGATAAGGCCACTGGATTTCACAGTTAAGATACCATTATTAACCTTGGAGAGAGTAGTTTCCATCAAAAGGTTGGGTTGACAGCAAGATGATGAGGGGGTGAGAAGTGAGTAGGATCTGAGAAAATGGAAACATCTTGTGTAGATGAGATTTTATAGGAATTTGCCTGTGAAAAGTGATGAGATAATGGAAGATAATATGAAGGGAAGAAAAGGTCAACTTGAAGCTTTTGGGCTATTTTTCTTATTTTTTTTAAGTTTGTTTCTAATATGGAGGAGATTGGTACAAAGAAGGAACACGAAATATTACATAAGATCCTTAAGTGTTTATCTCATCTTGCAGATGCAGATGAAGGTAAGCAAACAGGGTACCATGAAGATGGTTGAAGTTTATGCACCAACATAATTATAGAAGTGATAAATAAAATTATTCTGTAAATGACTTGATAAAGTACTCCAAATAAAGTCAACATATCCCTTCATAGGTGGGCTCTGGGAAAAAAAGAGGTGGTAAAAATTATCTTGGAAATTATAGGATGTAAGATTAATAAATGTAAGAACAACATAATAGATTTAGAGCAGAGAGGGACTTTGGAGGTCATCCTATCCAACCCCGTTATTTTTCAAGTGAGGAAACTGAGGCACACAGAAGTAGTGCCTTGCCCAAAATCATATAAATGGTAGTGGATGTCAGGAGTAGAATGATAACAGAGGTTCTTTGATGCCAAGGGTCAATACGTTTTTCACACTGTACCATGATGCTTCCCTCAGAAAACAACTTGTAGATTACCCAGAAATCTCACACCTCTGTTTTTGTGTATGTTTTTTTAAAAAAGAATCAGGGAGTGCTGGAATGGACAAGAATCAACCAACATCACTGAAGATGAAATGGACTCTATTGTAGCTAACAGGAAATGACTAGTTCTTGATAACGAGTCATTTAAGAATTAGCTGTATCTTGTTCAGACAGATTGTGGACTGGTGAGAGCCAAGACCAAAATCAATACCAAATTAAGGAAAAGATAAAGATGAGAGGAAGGCACCATTTACAGTGTCTGAGAGCAGAGGCCTCCTTCTAAATGGTTTCCTTGCCTCAGGTTTCTCTCCTTCTGAATCCATCCTTGGCAGAAGTGTGACCATGCCTCTTCCCTGCTCACTAAGCTGCAGGGCTTTCCTGTCACCTCTAAGGATCCTTTGCTTGACATTTAAAGTCCTAAAGCTTCTCCCAACCTGCCTTTTCAGGACCATTAGTCCTCCATATACCCTCTATGGGGGCAGCTAGGTGGCGCAGTTGATGGAACATTGACCTTGGAGTCAGGAAAGACCTGAATTCAAATTTGACCCCAGACACTGCTAGCTGTGTGACCCTGGGCAAGTCACTTAACCTTGTTTGCATCAACTTTCTCATCAGTAGAATGAGCTGGAGAAGGAAACCACTCCAGTACCTTTACCAAGAAAATCCTCAAATATGGTCTTGCAGAATCAGATGTGACTGGTGACCAAACAACCTCAAATGCCTTCCATAAGCTCTCCAAATAGGCCTCATTGCTCTTCCTCACACTTGATATTCTCTCTTGTCCTTTTTCCCACAAACTACCTAGGACTAGGAAACCCCTCAGTCACAAAACATTTGATCTCCTGGAAAAGTGTTACCCAAGGTAGTCTAGTATCACACCAGTTTAAAGAAGGCATTCACATTTGTGAAGCATTTTTGATAAGGAGGAGAGAAGAAAAGCAACTGTGGAGATGGTAGACTGGCAGAGGGCTTCTTTGCAACCAAATTCGATGACCCAGAGAGCATTTGTAGATGCATTCGGAAGGAAGCAAGAAATAGATGCCCAAAGGACCAGATAGATCTTCTGGGTTTTCAGCAGCCACTGAGGTTCTATGTCAAGAAGCAGCCACCTCACTGAGAATGCTAAAGTCAGTATCTGGGTCTGACAATTCACATACAGAAAAAATTCATGGTAGTGGTGTTACAAATTTAAAAGCACTGAGCTCTCCCTAACACAATATTTCTCAGGCTTATATTAAAATCAGAGAGGGAGCATGGTGCAGTGAAGAGGGAGCTGTCCCTGAAGCCAGAAATTGGTTCAAATCCTTGGTTCAAATCCCATCTCTGGCTCCTTCTGCCTATGTGACCCTGGTCAACTCCTTCCCCCCTCAGTGCCCTAGCTAATGTTCTGAGACTATGAGCTGCAGAGGAGAGGCTGGCTTGCTTTAGTCAAGGGAGCTTCACCTGCCAAGTGAGTATCTTCTGCCAAATAAAATCACAGCTTCATGTCCCGTCCTTCTATGTGCACATGTCTCCTACACAGCACTAGTATACAAGGACCTTAGCTCCCAGAAGGCAGTTTCTTCTTTCATTCCCAGTACCTCGCCCAGCGTCTGACACTTAGTAAACGCTTCTTAATTAATACATTTGGAATCATTGCTGTTGTTGTTTGGTTGTTCAGTCATATCTGATTTTTCATGACCCCATATGTGATTTTCTTGGCAAGGATACTCAAGTAGTTTGCCATTTCTTTCTCCAGCTCGTTTTACAGATGAGGAAACTGAGGCAAACAAGGTTAAGTGACTTGAGTGTCTGAGGCTGAATTTGAACACAGGTCTTCCTGACTCCAGGCCCTGTGTTCTAGCCATTGCACCACCTAACTACCCATTTGGAATCATAGATCACCCTGGCTTAAGAATCAGAGTCAAAGGTGCACCAAATGAAAGCCATATAGGTTGTGCTGATGTGTATATGAGAAGAGGAATAAAGGATATCACCACGGGCATGAATAATCATAAAAAAGCCTGGGCAGTCATGCAATAAAACTGACAGAACAACTACAGCACTTATTTCCAGGGACTATCCAACAACATAGAGAGGCTTATCCTTGATAGTTGAATTAATGATAATGATCATCACTGAGGTTTGCAAAGAACTCTATAAATATTATCTCATTTGATCCTCACAACAACCTTGGAAGGCAGCTGCTATAATAACCCCTACTTTACTGATAAGGAAACCAAGGCACACAGAGATATAGTGAATTGCCCGGGATCACACAGCTAGCAAGTGTCTGAGGTTGGATTTGAATGCAGGTCTTGTTTCTAGGTCCAAGATTCTAACCACTCTGCTACCTAACTTGAGGAAACATTTGGACAAAAATTGCTTAGAATCATAGCCTTGGAGCTGGAAGGAACCTCAGAAGTCATCTATGACAATATCCTCCTTTGACCTGAGATTTTACTTAACTCTAAGGCAGACAAAATCTGAGAATTGCTATCTCTTTCCCATGCTGAGGGTCAAGACATCAACTCTGATGTCATTGAAGTTCTTTGAAAAGGAAGGACCACTTCTACCACCACCGACAATAATAACCACTACTCATACCTAAGGATCCCATCCCATCAACTTTTCTGGCCTTAATGTAGATACCTCTGTTCTTCATAACTCCTCTGACACAGGGTATGGGTGCTCCAAAAGGACTTACTACTGTCTGCAGCAGTAATCCTTAATATTTTCTTGTGTCATGGACCACTCAAATAGTCTGGTGAAGCTTAGGGACTCCCTTCTCATAATAATGCTTTATTCTGAGATAAAACAGACTATATAAGATTACAAGGGAAATCAATTCTATATAAATAAGCATGGATTTTTTCCCCATTCAAGTTCATAGGGCCTCTGATATTTTTCCACAAAGAAATTTAACCCTGGGGGGGTTAGAATCGGTGTGAGTAGTCTGATAAGAGTTCCTCAGTTAAAGACCCCCAAGCCCATAAAATAAACATTCACATGAGTAATGAGGAGTTTAAGACTATTGCACCATCATCCTCTGCTCAAGAGGCCAAGCAATGTAATCTCTGTAATCAGTTTATAGGCTTGACCTCACCACTCGTGGCCCATTGTCTTACTTTGCTTCATTAGGAGAGGTATTAACAACCCTGCTTCCTTCTGCCCTGGTCAGACAAAATCTGGAGTGCTATGTCCAATTCTAGGAAGCATCAGAGGTTCGTACAATTTAGAGAGAGAGACTTTAAAGATCATCAAACCCAGCTCCTCCTCATTTTTCCAGATGAGGAAACTGAATCTCAAAGAGACAAAGTGATTTAAAAGGTCATTCAAATGATAGGAGGGTGAACTAGATGGCTCAGTGCAGGGCAAGGAGTTATGAATATCTGAATTCAGATTTGACCTCAGACACTTACTAGCAGTGGACAAGTCACTTAACCCTGTTTGCCTCAGTTTCTTCATCTGTAAAATGAGCTGGAAAAGGAAATGGCAAACTACTCCAGTATCTCTGGCAAGAAAACCCCAGATGGAGTCACAATGAATTAGACATGACTGAAAATGACTGAAAAACAACTAGAATAAGCAGCAGATCTAGGTGCTGTAATACTATGTCAAGGACTCTTCCTGATGGACCAGTCTCCCTCCTACAGGAAAGGGGTTGTTGGGTTATCATACCTACTACCAATCAGAGTAATCACACTGATGAGATGGTGTATCCACTGAAGTGATATTTAACCACTGATAATAATTTTGACATGGAAAATGGATTCATCAATCAATGGTATGTATGTGTTTGTCCTTCATTGCCGAAGAAGACTATGACATCAGAGAAATAATCACATGACTTGCACTTGACTTTGTTTTGAGTGAGGGAGGGCTGTGCAGGTCACCAGCCTCACTTCTCCTCCAGAGCCATCTGGATCCAGTGACCAGATATTCATCAGGATGACTGGAGATGACCCAGGATGAGGCAATTGGGGTTAAGTGACTTGCCAAGGTCACACAGCTAGTGAGTGTCAAGTATCTGAGGTGAGATTTGAACTCAGGTCCTCCTGACTCCTGCACTGGTGCTCTATCCACTGCATCACCTAGCCACCCCATCAATCAATAAGCATTTATTATGTACATTGCATATATATATATATATAAATACATACATACATAAATACATATATGTGTATACATTTTTATAGCAATAGGATCTGGACCTAGAATTTCATTTATATTTAGAACTCCAGGATGAAGAAATTCCCTCTGCTCATATGTCTGCTACCTAGGGCACTGAGAGGTTCAGTTACTCACACATTTCTACAACCAGTATATGCTGCAGACAGAACTGGAGCCAGGTATTCCTGACTCCAGAGCTAGCTGTCCATCCATTAGCCATCCTTTCCCCACCTCTGTTTCTCATACCAAAAGAAAAGCATTCAGTACAACTAAAGAGGGAAGGGAAAGCTCCTCCATAAGATATTACTTTCTAGCTTCAAGAATTAAGGGAATAGAGTGTAAAATAAAATGTAAACCAGACAAACCCTCCTCTATTCCAATGAAACCTGTGTGTGGTGGCTATTAACATATTCCTGGTAAGAAGAATGCTGTCTACATATGTGGTAATAAGTAATTTGCATCAAATGGGGTGAAAATTGATATTCTCTTAGAACATTAAAGGAATTTAGAGTCATAAAAAAGTTTTCTCCAGACACAATTCCCTAGGATCTGGAAATTTCTCATTGATTTTTCCCTCCCAGCTATCCCAATGATTTTTTTCTCAAAATGCCCATTCACCAGCTCTAGAAAATGACATTCTTTAGCACCTTGGCATCCAGGTCTCGTCAAACGAGAAGGAGAAAACATCTTGAACTATGCAAAGCATATTGACTGATGAATGCAGATGTGATATTTAAAGGAAGAGTTAGGGCATAAAGCAGTAAGCAACAGGAGCATTTCATTTTGAAGGATGGAGACTGGCTACAGATGTGCAAAAGTCATCTCCCAATGAGCCCCACTCCCTGGGTGGAAGGTCTTGCTCTGCTGCTTTTTCTTTGTGTATTCCCCCAAGGCCGACAATTCTTTGAGAGAATCTGACTCTAAGCCCCCATGAGGTGCTTTGATATTTAGAAAAGTATTACCTGCTTTCTCTTCTGATATTGGACAATAAAGTTTTTCAAAAGAGGTAAATGGCTCCCAGACAGAGAAAGTTCTTTGTGCATTGCAAGCTGAGGCTTTCCTGGGGTTCTTTGTGCTTCCGGTTAGAAGTCCTTTCCCATGACTCTGCTAAGTGCCATAGTCAGGGCAGAAATCTCAGCCCAAAAGCCAGGCATGTCCTAAACTACGAAACCCAATCTAACCCAGGGGTTTTCAACCTGGGGTCCAACAACTTAGTAACATTTTTTTTTAATGTTCTTATGATACCTTTAATTCAATGTAGTTGGTTTTCTTTGTAATCCTGTCTATTTTATTTTATGCTTTTAAAAATATGATTCTAAGACAGGTTATAAAGGTTTCACCAGACTGCTTAAGGAGTCCATGACATAGGAAAAGATAAGAATTTCTGATGTAATATAATTCCAAGCCCTAGTAGTGGGGCTAATGTTTCTCGACAGTTCTGTTCATATCTGTGTTTTTATTTAACTCAGCAAAGACGTATTTACTATCTACTATTTACCAAACATCATACTAAGTTCTAAGGATACAAAGAGGTATAATAATAAAATGTATATGGTACTTGAAGGTTGATAAAGTGCTTTGCATATATTATGACTTTATTTGATTCTCATACCAACCCTGAAAGTTTCAGAAACTGAGGCTGAGAGAGACTAAGGACTTGAGCAGGATCACACCAACTAGTAAGTGTCTGAGGCAGGATTTTAATTCAGCTCTTTCTGATTCCAAGTACAAAGCTCTATCCACTGTATTAACCAGATGAGGAAGGATATGCAGCAATGAGATGTAGTATTGGGAGACAAAAGAAAAAAAAATAAAACTCTCTACTCTCAGAGAATTTATGTTACAGTAGAAGGGTTG
This sequence comes from Notamacropus eugenii, assembly GCF_028372415.1. Lineage (NCBI taxonomy): Eukaryota > Metazoa > Chordata > Mammalia > Diprotodontia > Macropodidae > Notamacropus > Notamacropus eugenii. Next base: position 280,453,361 of record NC_092874.1, read on the forward strand.
CACTGGAATAATAGTGGCCTTATTTCTTTCTTAGAGATCTGCTCCTATTTATCCACTTCTTTATTTAATCATTTTTATTTTCATTCATTCATTTGTTCATTTATCTATTCATTCATTTGCTCGTTCATTTATGTTTACCTATTTCATTTACTCACTCATTTATTTATCCGTTTACTGAGTTATGTTTGTTTGTTTAAAGAACTCCCTTCTCACCCAGGCTGGAATGCAAGTTCAGGGGCTACTCTTGGACTAATCCCACTCATAGGTTCAGAAACTGCCTGCTTATGACATAGGATTTTGTTGTTTAGCCATTGTAGTTGTGGGAGCCTTGGACTTTTTAAGCTCAGGTCTTTCCAGGTCTCAGTTTGACTGAGACAATGACCACAGTCTTTCTGATCTATATCTCACCATTGGGCCTACATGGCTCTGGAGGAGAAAATGAGGCTGAAGACTTTGCACAGCCTCCCTCACTTCAATCCAATTCAGTTGCAAATCATGACATCACCTCTCTGAGAATGAAGCCAATACAACAACATTTTAGTTGTGTCCTACTCTGTGACCCCCATTTGGGGTTTTCTTGGCAAAGATATTGGAGTAGTTTACCATTTTCTTCTCCAGTCTATTTTACAGATGAGGAAACTGAGGCAATATGCCTAGGGTCACACAGCTAGTAAGTGTCTGCAGCCAAATATGAACTCCAGGTTCAAATATTAGACATGGTGCACTATGTACTATGTAGCTACCTAGCTGCTCTCCCCTTAAAAGGCAACCTAATGACTCCTCTGCTCCCAAGAAGCTCCCTATCTTTATGTTAGACAATGCAGATTTTAGCCCTACTAAAACTCAGAACTCCTGGGACACAGATCTTCCAGACTTAGCTTTCCCAGTAATTAAAAAAAAATTTATTGATATCCATTTTTCTTGCAACACTTACATTTTCCAACTTACCTTTCCAGAGAGCCATTCATTATGATAAAGAATTTTTTAAGGCATAAAACAAAAAGTTCTCTGTTCATATAGTATTTTTAAATGGGTTGCCTACTTGCAAAAGGTACTGTTGGGAAAATGGAAGCTATTGTCCACTTCACCAAATCCATAAGGATATCTCTGACCAAAAGCAATGAAGATGGCAAATGGAAGGGGTTTTTGTTTGTTTGCTTGACATTTCTAGGTTTTTTTTTTTTTACCAGGTCTATTCAAATGCCTTCCCATCTAAGGTGATCTTATGTCTACATATATATGTGTGTGTGTATGTATATATGTATATATACACAAATTTATATATTTATATACAAACTATGCTGTCTTCCTTGATAAAATGGAAGCTCCTTTCGAGGAGGGAGTGTTTCATTTTTGTCTTTCTATGTTGATTACCCAGTACAGTGCCTGGAATGCAGAAGGGATTTAATAAAAGCTTGTTGACAAGTTGAGTGATTGAAGAGTTCCATAGGAGTTGTGCAAACAGCTCTGAGGAATGGGAGTCTGTGGTGAGGTACTGAACTTAGATCTCCCACATTGAAGAAAGAAAATGAGTAAAGGTTGAATACTGTTACAGGCAAAGACCATGGGAATAGGAAAAATAAGTAAGAAGCCTCATTAATTGTGACACACTGAGAAACTCATTGTCCCTCCTCCTTGAGTAATTTATTATTTCCATAAGAGATGGTAGGAGTCTGGAAGAGAAAGAAAATTAAAAAGCAAAAAATTTCTAGAATATCTCTGGATATTAGCTTTTCTATGGTTTAGGATCAAAGTCACATAAGTCCTTGGGATGGGAAGGCAGGCTTATGATATCCTATATTAAGGGAAGAGTTTATGACCAGAAATGAAATAGAGGAGAATACAGTAAGTAAAATAGATAATTTTGATTATATGAAATTAAAAAGCTGCTGCATAAGCAAAACAAATGTAGCCAAAATTTAAAAAATAACAGGAAATTGGAGAGAAAATTTTGCAAGAAGTTTCTCTAATTAAGGTCTTATTTCTCAAATATATAGGGAACTGAGCCAAATTTCTAAAAATAAAAGCCATTCCCCAACTGATAAATAGCTGAAGGAGGTGAACAGGCAGTTTGCAAAAGAATAATTCAAAGTTATCAATAGTCACTACTATTACCCCCATTTTGCAGTTAAGAAACTGAGGCACATAGAGATGTCATGACTTGCCCAGGTTCACAAAGTTAATAAGCCTCTGAAGCAATGTTTGATCTCAGGTCTTCCTGATTCCAGTCCTGGTACCCTCTCCTAGCTGCTGAAAGAAATGAGAAAACTGAGGCACAGAGAGATTAAGTGCCCAAGGTCATGCAGGTAGTAAGTGTCAAAGGCAGTATTTGAACTCAGGGCCTCTGATTTCCACCATACACTCTGTTTCCCACTCATCTGCCATATACCCAGTTCTGTGGGAAATGGACAAGAAGTAGATTACAAGCCCACTATCTTCAAGAAACATTTTCTGTTAGGCAAGTGTCAGAGCCTCTCTAGTTTTTTTTTTTAATATAGTTTTTTGGTTTTTTTACTAAATGAGATAATATTTGTAGTAGGTGCTGAATAAATGCTTCCTTCCTTACTTTCATTCTTCTCCTCTGGCCAACACACACATGAAATTCCTTCCCTAGTTCCCATGTTCTCTTTCCTGGTTTGTCTCTAGACATTTTCTCAAGAAATCTGTCCTTGAACCTCACACCAGATTCATGAGAGGATTCACAAACCTTGGTATAAGACAAAGTCCAGAGAAGGGATATATCAGCATGGATTGTGTGTCACTGACTTCCGTGGTCTCTCTCCCTTTCTGTCAAGCTGGTTCTCTGAAACTTTCCTAATAATTCTGGTATCGAACTCATGACAGTCAATAACCTCCCAAGAACTAAATTTCAAGATCACCCAAAGGACAAAGGAGCAGTCGCTGTTGACAAAAGCAATCTGTAACACATCACAAACAAAACATTAGCCAGGACTTCAATCACCTATTATTGTCTAGGCATAATATCTGTAGACCTGGCTTGATGCCTCAGGACACAATTTTCCATACTGAGGCATACTTCTTGGTTGGGAGGTGGCAGTAGCAGGGTGAGACATCCTGAGGGCAGGGTTATGAAATGATCACCTTTTTTAGATATTTTTCAGTGTAACTCCTACATACATATGTTCATGTTTTTCAGTGAAAACAAGATTCAAGTCAAGGTCAGTCAAAGCAAAGCTACTGTGATGAATTTGCTTCAGTGATAGTAAATGCAGTGCAGAAATTGTTCAATATGGTGACTACAGTACGTATTGGATAAAGTCCTGCATTTGGAGTTAGGACAAAAATGTGAATTTGACTTCTGCTTCAGAAACTTGCCGGCTCTAGGATTCTGGGTAAGTCCTCTAACCTTTTAGCCTCAGCTGCCTCATCTTTATGGGGATAATCTTAGCATCTACTTCAAAGGGTTGTTGTGAAGATCAACTAAGATGACATACTTGCAAACCTCAATGAAGATGATAATGAAAATAATGATGAAGACTATAGCATATGCCAAGGAGGTCAAAGGTGAGTAGGCTCAGAGATCTGGCACCATAGCTGCCAGGAATTGTAGATTTATGAAACAAATGCGTTGTGACATTGCTACTTGGAAAGGGTGGACTAGGCAGGAAAGCACAATAATCTTTTATTTTGTAAAACTATAAAGTATCATGACATAAAAATCTTTTTTGATCTTTCCTGCCAATGCCTCTAATTTGTTATATATATGTACATATAAATATTAAATTATGTATTTGTACACATATACATGTATGCATGTGTGTATATCCATATGCGCATGCATGTATATATTGTGTATATACATGCATATATATATATATATATATATATATATATATATATATATATATATATATATATATATATACATACACACACACATAAAATACGCAGACAACTAGGTGGCACAGTGGATTGAGCACTGGCCTCAGTCTCATACACTTATTAATTGTGTAACCCTCAGCAAGTCACTTACCCTGTTTGCCTCATCTGTAAAATGAGCTGGAGAAGAAAATAGTAGATCACTCAAGTGTATTTGCCCAGAAAACTGCAAATTAGATTATAAAGAGTGAGACATGACTGAACAACAAACAGATAGATAGATAGATAGATAGATAGATAGATAGATAGATAGATAGATAGATAGATAGATAGGCAGATAGAAAGATAGAATAGGGACTGGCTTTTGTCTTTCTTTGTAGCACTTGCACTTAGCACAGTGCCTGGCACATAGCAGGAGCTAAATAAATTTTGCTGACTCAACAGAGGCTCAACATAAAATGTTGGAACAGTGCCTTAGGGATAAGACTTCCTTTTCCCAGACTGGTTAACCAGCTTTGGTGTGTGGCTGAATTCAAATTGTATCCCAGGTCCAAAGTATATGTTTCAGCTAAGAGATTTTTCCTTGAGTAGTTTTTCTCAACTCTGTAAAACTAGTAATTGGTAACTATTTTCATTGTATTCTAAGTTTTCATTTGCTCAATTGAGTCTTCTCTTGTTATAGGTTTTGTCTGGAAACAGTGCAACAGGAGGCAGTGTTTTGTCTTGGAAATTAATCCAAAAACCCAGGCTTTTCCCCAGTAAAAAAAATAACATATGAGGCTAAAACTTGTCACTCTAGTCCAAAGTTTTTTAACCTGGAGACTCTAATCTTGTTTTGTTTTTGTTTCTTTAATGCATAATACACTAGCTATATTTCAATATTTATTATTGTTCAGTTGTTTTCAGTCGTGTTTGACTCTTTGTTGGCAAAGATACTAAAGTGATTTGCCAGTTCCTTCTCTGGGACATTTTACAGATGAGGAAACTAAGGCAAACAGGGTTAAGTGACTTGCCCAGGGTCACAGCACTAATTAAATGTCTGAGGCCAGATATGAACCTATGGAGTCTTCCTGACTCCAGGCCTGGAACTCTTTCCACCACATCACCTAGTTGCCCTACATATTTCAACATAACTGGTTTCTTTACTGTGTATTTTATTTTATGCATTTAAAAGCATTTTTGAGGAGTCTATAAGTTTCGCCATATTACTCAAAGTGTTAATGTCACAAAAGAGGTTAAGAATCCTTGTTCTGCTCATATATCTAGAGCAAGAAGGGACTTCACAGTCATTAAAATTCAACTCCTAACCCATTTTACAGATGAAGACAATGAGGCCAGGGGAGTTCTAGTGATTTAAGATCAGAGATTTAGAACTAGAAGAGACCTCAGAGGGCACCTAGTACAATTTCTTCATCACACAGAGAAGGACAATGAAGTCTAAGATAACATAATAACAGATATCAAAGGTGAGATTTGAATACATCTCCTTGCCCTAGAATCCAAGCTCTTTGCAAGGAAGCACACAATCTCTTTGGTTGATACGTGGCTGTATGTGACCACCCAGATACCTTTCCTCTGTCCAGTCCTCACTTCCCAACACATGTTTCCTATAGTACATCTGTTATGCCAACCCCTCACCACCAGAATAAAAGGCTTTCTTCCACTTTGGATGGATCATTTGGGAAAATGGACCCTGGGAATTTGATGCTGAGGTTTTACATTCCCACCTCACAGCTTTTAAGGGCCATTACAACGGGAATGCTTCCTGACCTGAATGATACCATTTCTTATAGCTCTCCAACCCAGAGACATCACAGGTGTCCTTGGTAACTCCTTTTGTTTATGAAAAGAAACGATGCTTTAGAAATGGCAGAGATGCTGAAACTCTGGACGCTTCTCCAGGCTGCTGGATATTTGACATTGGTCCCCATGATAGCCCTGTGATAGCATTTCCCCCCTGGGAGGCCAGCTCACCTATCAAAGACCTCATCTTTTTGAAGTTTTACATAATGTGAGCCATTCAAATTAAGGCTGGTGTTTACTGTTCAATTCTTCCACCACCAATATTCCCACATTCACAGTGAGATATTATTTCCCTTTGAGATGCTTTCTATCCCTGCCAGTTACTGAATGCAATCAGATGGCTTTGCGTGGGCCAGCATACCAATTAAGTGCCTTGTCTGGGTTATGTGTTTTCTCTTCCCTCAGAAACTCAGTGGCTCATAGACAGATAAACAGACCAACTGAAGAGAAGAAAACCTGATTTCTACACAGACTCCGAGACTATTTCTGTTTTTAAAATTGTGCATACACACATAAAAGGTATGTGGCCAAAGGACTGCAAAGAATAGGGAGAAAAAAAAGAAGATTAATGAGGATAGAATCCAAGGAAAATATTCAATTAGAATGCACAAGTCGGTCCCTATTACCTTGTATTATTATACATCTTGTCATTATCTAAATCTGTTGCTAAACTGTGGGCATTTGTCTTCATTATAGAGTAGGATAGTATAATGAGGAGGCTCCAAATGCCACAACTGAAATGCCCCAAAATCATGGGAAGGAAGAAGAATGAAAAATACTCCTAAGCAAGCTGGAGACATTTGGTAACTGATCAATTCACTGACAGGTGTTAGGTGAGTATCAGGTTTTGTCTGGGGAGCTCCATTTAGTTCCTATTCTGGGAAAAAGATTCCCTAGATGCCACCTTCCCCCAAAAAGCAATGTGCTACAATGAAAGGAGTTCTTGGCTTTGGAGTCTAAGGATATGGGTTCAAATTCTGCCTTTGGCACTACTTGAAATCTTAAACAAATCTCTCTTGGTCCTGAATTTCAGTTTCCTTATCTCTAAAATGGTGGGGAATGAATTGGATGATCTCTGAAGTCACTTCTAGAGCTATGATACTAATTTTAAAAAAAATTAACTGTGCCATAAAGTAGATACCTAAAACAGAGTTATAACTAGGAATTCCAGGATTGAAGGCAAATTAAATTGAGCAAGTGGTGGTGGAGGAATGGGCTAAGAAAGGTCTGCGTGTGATTGAAATAGGATGGAGGCAGAGTGATTTGAGGATGCTGTTGAGGAATTAGAGACAGGAGTGTTTGAAGGGGCAGAGGTTGGGATAGAACAAAACAAAATTCCGTCCCAGGTGCTAGACTTTTTAGAAAGGAGGGAAAAAAGACAAGGAAGTGCATAAATGACAGCAATAAATTTTTCTGTGGAATGGAGGGGACTTTAAAAGATGTAAGCTGGTTCCTGATTGATGGTGGCAGAGGAAAGGTCTCTGCCTGTATTTATATCTCTTCTTCCCAATGTAGCTAAACTCTCAGCAAAAGCCATCCACAACAGATGCCTCCACGTTTTCTCCACCCGTTCTCTTTTTAACCCTTCACAATCTGGCTTCCAGCCTTGTCATTCTACCAGACTGCTCTCTCCAAAGTTACTAATGATATCTCACGTGCCAAATTCAATGTCTTTTTCTTGATCTCCATTCTCTTGAACATCTCTACAGCTTTTGACACTGTTGGTCACCCTTTCCTCCTTGAAACTTTCTTCTGTCTAGGTTTTTGGGACACTTCTTTCCTTGTTCTCCTCCTACCTATCTGACTGTTTCTTCTCTGTCCTTTACTAGATCTTCTTCCAGATCATACTTTCTAACAGTGTCTGCCTCATGGGGTTTTGTCCTGGGCCCTCTTCTCTTCTCCCTCTGGACTTCTCTTGGTCATCTCATTAGCTACCATGGATCTAATTACCATCCTATACTGATAATTCTCAAATCTATCTATCCTGCCAAAAACTTTCCAATGACTTCCAATTTCCCATCTCCAACTGCCTTGTAGACATCTCAAACAGGATGTCCAGTAGGTATCTTAAACTTAGCACATCCAAAACTGAACTCATTATCTTTTCTCCTAAACTCCCCATCCCTCCTATATTCCCTACTCTTGTAGAGGGAAGCACCATCCTTTCAGCACTGTAGACTTCCAACCTAGAAGTCATTCTGGACTCCTCACTCTCTCATCCCTTCTATCCAATCTGTTATCTGTGGATTTCACTTTTACAACATCTCTCAAATATTCTCCCTTCTCTCCTCTGACACTGCCACCCTCTGGTATAAGCCAAATCACCTCAGTAAACTGCAGTGGCTCCCTACTGCCCCCATGATAAAACACTTTGTTGTTCAGAGTCTTTCATAATGTAGCCCCCTTCTATCTTTCCAGTCATTTTGCCCCTGATTCCCTGATGTGTACTCTTCAATCCAGTGACACCTGACCTCCTGGTTATTCCATCAACAAGACCATCCTTCACTAGGCTCTGGGCATTTTCTCTGGCTGCCCCCCATGTCTAGAATGCCCTCTGTCCTTTACTCTGACTACTGACCTCCCTAGCTTCCTTTAAGTCCCAACTGAAATTTCACCTTCTATAGGAAGCTTTCCCCAACCCTTCAATACTAGTGCCTTCTCTCTGTTAACTACTTTCTATCTATCCTGTAGATAGCCTGCTTTGTATATGCTTGTTTTCATGTTGCATATACCTCCCTCGTTCAACTATAAGCTCCTTGAGGGCAGAAACTTTTTTCTTCTTTTTGTATCCCCAGCCCTTAGCTCAGTGCTTGGAATATGGTAGGTGCTTAATAAATGTTGAAATGATTGATTGATTATAAATGACAGTGGACATGGCAAAGACAATGCTAATTCTTTCTCCTGGCTCTTTGAGGCAGAGGAGTATGAGAGAACCAGTGAGAGATAATTGTATCTCAGGAGAAAGCTAGATATAAGCAAGTTTCAGAAGATGAAAAGAATGTGAGAGGAAAATATCTGGAATGGAGAAGAACATATTAATAGAAGACAAGACAAAGCATTAAAGTTCCAGAAAGCACAGTAGAAGGAAAGAGCACTGGAGGAAGTGATGGGGTGGAGGTAATGGCTGGCACTGATTGTGGCAATCCTTTCTAGCTTGGATTCCCAAGTCTAGTAATGGCTTGTGAGTAGTTCACACAAGTTGAAAAGCAAGCTCTTGGCTAATGGCAAGAAATCTGAAGGACTCTAGGAATAGCAGCATAAGTTCCGGGCAAAGAAGTGAACTAGTGGAATGACTGGCAATTCACTGGGTAGGGTAGAAGAAAGGTATCCCCCCTCAGGGGGATTGGGAAGTACCACTCCTATGTTGGCACCTGGGCAAAGCTCTGGCTACTATATGGTAGAACTGATTCTCCTCTCATGAAGTTAATGTGATAGAGACAAGGTCTGCAGAGTGATCAGAGTGTGGTTTAACTGATACTCAATAAGCTGCTCAAAACAAATCTATTGAGGAAAACTACATGATGTTAGCAAGACAGAGGGACTAGGTTGTATTTATCCAATGAGCTTGTATTTTCAAGGAAGTTTTGTGCAGCGAAAAGGTGACTTGACTTAAAATTGTTAAGCCAGTTTCCTTTGGTTGCAAAATTAATAACCCACTGTAACTGTGGGATCTAAGAGAAACCAAATTGCTTACTTTTGAAAACTGCTCTGTATTTCTTCAGGAGAAATAAATAAAAGATTAAGCATTTGCTAATATTAGGGGTTTTAATGAGAAACAGAGGGAAGTCCTCATCAATTCTGACTGAGGTATCAATTTTCTGATCCTTCTTATAGTGGATATGTCAGGTATAATAGATTATAAAAGCAAAAGACATCACATTGGCAAAAATGATTAGGTAAAAAGTCAATATTGTATGGGTTGTAGAAAGAGGAACACAGTATTACATTGTTGGTGGATATGCAAACTGCCCACGCCATTTGGGAAAGCAATTTGAAATTATTTTAAGAAAGTGACTAAAAAGTCCATACTTCTGAAAAAGAAATTCTACTACTAGGCATATATCCTAAGAAAGTCAATGATTAAAAAAATCCTATGTACATTAAAATATTTATAACAGCACTTTTGGTAATAGCAAAAACTAGAAATAAAGATGTCTATTGATTGGAGACTACTTAAACAAGTTATGATACATGAATATAATTGAATATTACTATGCCATAGGACATGATCCATACGAACAATATGGAGAATCATGTGAAGAACTTTATGAACTGATGCAAGTTAAAGTAAGCAGAGCCAGGGAAACAGTTCTGCTATGCAAGGCAGTACAAATGAACCCCTGCTCAGAGTCTTCATTCTCTCCACATACCTGGTAACAAAACTTTTACTGCAGTGAAAGCACATACATAGTTCTATCATAGGCCTGAGGCTGGACCTGTGATTACATTAAGATAGGCAACTCCTGATAAGGAAAACTCCTCTTATCATTTCCTATTAGCACTCTCCATGCAACTAAAAGCCTTCCAGTTGTCTAGAGATCAGAGAAGTTAAATGACGTGACCAGGGTCACACTGACAATATTCATTAGAGGCAGGACTTCTATCTAGGTTTTCCTTATTCCCAGACCATTCCTCTTTCTTCTACACAGCACTGTTTGGCATACAAAGATAAAGCTTCTGGGTACAAGAAGAGAAAAAAAATCAAACCAGTCCTTTCCCCCAAGAAGCTTCCATTCTCTCTGCAGGAATGAAGTGAGTGGAGTGCGCAATCAAATAGAAGCACAGAGAATCCTCTCACCCCTCCATCCACTATGACACATTGACCCTAACTCTACCACACACACCTCATAATTAACATGGAACATTTAGCAACCAAGAACCATATTGTTAAATAAAAACGAAACCACTTGGCAAACCTATGCTCTTAAGGATTAGATTGAGGTTGTTACAGGAATTTATTCTATGCACTCTCCCTTATTATGCACGTACCTGCTGGGATATCTAATTTTTTTTTCTTGTAATCCCCAGGTTCCAGCCCAGTACAAGTGTCTAGAAACTTCATTGCATTTTGATTGAGAATATTTGTAGGAACAATTTCCTGGGGGAGCATTTAGGTTATACAGCCTCAGGAGGTCATGGATCTTCCTTGCAATATGAAGCCCCAAGGGGAAGCAAATCACTAGTGGAAACATAACTATTACTGGGGAAATCAGTCTTCTTGACAGGACATAAATCAGAATTCCTGACCAGACACAACCATGAAAATACCCTTGGTTGTGCTTGTAAGACCTGGGGTGTTAATACTGATATTTGTTAGAAAGTTCAGGAAAGAAAACAGACCTGTCTAGTAGATACCTCCCCACTGTCTGTCTCTGTGCCCTGTCATCACTTTTTACTCGTACTCTCAGACAGGTGGGGGTGGTCAAGGAAAACTTTTCCTCACTGGTGTTCCAGAGTTCTTTCAACCTCCTTTCTTCCCTCTTGTGGTTCCCATGTGACCCTTTCAGAATTATTCCCAGAAGAATTATGGGATGTCAGAACTGGAGGAGACCTTGGAGATCATCTTGTCCATCCTTCTCATTTTACAGATAAAGAAGCTAACTCGCTGGTGCGGGTGGGAGAAAATGTAATTTGCTCTAGGTCACACTGGTGATAAAATGGTTGTGCTTGTGCATCCAGGGCTGCATTGCATAGAACGTTGGACTTAAAGTCAAGAAGATTTGAGCTATAATTCTGTTTCTGACACTTACTAGCTGTATGACCCTGGGCTAGTCACTTAACCCTGTTTGCCTCAGTTTCCTTATCTGTAAAATGAGTTACAGAAGGAAATGACAAACCATTCCAGTATCTTTGCCAAGAAAACCCAAAGTGGGGTCAGGAAGAGTCAGACATGACTGAAAACAACTAAATAAAGCATCTCATTGACAGTAAAGTTCTGAGGCAGATTTGGAACTCAATGTGATTTGCAAGAATAATTTGTTTTAACTGGGGGATATTTTAATGGAGGAGGAGTCTGGAAGACTTCAAACCTATATATCCATCTTTGCTGCAAAGCACACACAAGCTTATTTGACCAGGATTTCAGTTTTCAATGTGCTGATGAGTTGGTATAGGGAATTTTTCATAAGAAATTTCTGCCCAGAGAAGAGGCAAAAGAAGAAAAGAAAACTTATGACAATCCATTTTAATTAAAGGAAGACTAGGCATGGACTCACCTCAGGCTAACCCACTGTCTACAAGGAGTCAGGCAGAAGAGCTATGGACCCTGTAGCCCAAGGCCTCCAGCCTAAGTGTAAAGTGGTGATCAAAATTTGGAAGTGGTCACATTGCATCACTTTTCTCAGTCTACAGACAGAAGCTTGAATCATCCAGAGCTTCCTTGCTGGGTTATGTGTCAATAGAGTGGAGCAGAGTCATGCTATATTAGAGAAGAGCTTCTGATTATGTACTGAATGCTATTTTCCTTACCTTTTCTGTGCTAATGATATGCTTGTGATTAATATTTGGTGTAATATACCTAGGCTTCTGTTAACCCAGTGATTAATAATTATCTGGAATTGAGTTGATGCCAGTGGTAACCATATCAATGTAAACATTGATATGGGACCTTGAGACACATGGAAGGGGTACAGTTTCCAGAAAGTGCACTCCAGAGGCATGAGCTAAAGTCTACAAGGGTCTGGTTCTGGCTGGTTCACGGTCAAGATGATTCTCTAAATTGGCATCTTATCCTTCTACAACTCGTTAAACTTCCAGGCACAGGCCCTGTCTCATCTCAATTCTGTTTCTTTACTAGCAACTTGTACATTGTATCTCTATAGCAATTTGTATGCATATCAGATGATTAATAAATCTCTGCTGATTGATGTGCAGACTGGAAATAAGCCAGAGAAATATCTTGGTTTTGTTTTGAATGTGATTTAAGGGTAACAAATTTAGCGAAAGTTCTGTTTTCAAGAATAGAAAAGATTTATCTAGAGTATGTCATTGGAAGACTGGTGAGAAAGCAGGTCTGATGTGCAGGAAAGGATTCACTTGTCAGCCTTATCAGCCAGGGTCAGGAGGCAAAAGAAATAGAACTGACATCAATCAAAGGAAAACAGGGGTAAGAGTTTGAAAGAATTTGGAGTTGGCTGTGGGACATCACTTTATAGAGGGAAATGTTAAACAGATTTTCAGTCAGCATGTCAATAAATACTTCTTAAGAGTCTATTATGGAAGCAGCTAGATGGATAGAGCACCTGCCCTAAAGTCAGCAGGACATGAGTTCAAATCTGGCTTCAGACACGTATTAACTGTGTGACCCAGGGCAAGTCAGTTAACCCTGATTGTTCCTTTAAAAAAAAAAGAAAGAAAAAAGAGTCTATTATGTGCCAAGCACTAGGGATACAAATAAGAAAAAAGAAAGATGGCCCCTGCCCATGAGTAAGAGTGGGGTGGGGGAGAGGAAGAAGAGAAAAGTATTTGACTCAGAGTCATGATAGAGAAATCTGTCAGAGCAGTCCCAGAGTAGTGACAGCCAGGGGGCAAATGAGGAGACATCTCACCTGATCTCCGTCCTTAAATGGAGATTTGGAGAGACCTTGGGAAGTCATAACTTCTTTCAACCTCCATTTTCTTATCTGTAATATGGGGTTAACACACTATCTTACCTGCTTGTAATAAGTATCAAATGAGATGAATGTAAAATATTTTTTGTAAAACATATAGTACTATATAACAATAACAAAGTATTTAAAAAGCATTTTACATATAATAGCTCAATTCATCCTCCCAGCCTAATACCGTTAGCCTTCTTTTTGCTGTTGTTTTCCTTTCCTTTTTTTTCAATCTTTAAAACAGTTTTAACTTATGGAATAAAACAAGCATTTCCATAATATCATATAACAAAAAAGATGATTGCACATGAAACTGAAAATTTATTATGTACAACTTGCTCTATTCTTTTAAAATATGTAATAAAGTTATCATATAAATTTCTTTTTTTTTTTGCTTTTTTCTTCCCTCCCCACCCTAGAGATGGCTACCATTAGACACGAATAGGTAGATATACATATATAAAAATCATTCTACACCTACTTCTGTTAATCAGTTCTTTTGCCTTCTAATCCATGCTCTAGTCACAGTCCATCTTAATGCATCTCATAAAGGCTTGGCTTCTAAGGATATCTAAGCCCTGGTTTGAACTGTGCTCCTTGAGGAATTTGTATTCCCCACTGGCCTAGCAAAGTCAAGAAAAGCAGGTCCTCAGGGTGATGCACTCCACTTATCATTATTATTTTTTTAAATCAGAGGTCTAGCAAGACTTGTTATATCATTGGCTGGCAGTATAATGCTTCTCCTTTAGGAAACTATATAAAAATATTTTTCCCCAAGTATTCACCTACTTTCTCCTAACAACCAGACTGTAAATACTGATCTCGAATTTTGCCTTCTTCCCCTAGGTACAGACTACCCTATCATGTACCCAGGGGTTGACTGGTTGCAAAGATACCTAGAACTACTTTGGATGCTAAATTGGGAGTCAAACCCTTTATACACAACAATGCATTTCTTTCCTTTACCTATTCTGTGGTCCAGATAAACAGGATTTTTGGTTTTTTTCTCAGCCAGACACTCTATCTCTGTAGCTTTTGTTTAGACTGGTACCACACTTTTTTCTCACCTTCATCTCTCTAAGTCCTGAAATTCAATTCCCACATGTCTGACATGAGACCTTTTCTGATCCTCTCTCCCCCACTGCTACTGCCTCCTCACCCCACCTTGTATTTAGTTATAGATGTAGGTGTTGCCTCCTCTAATAAGATATAAGCTTCTTGAGGGTATGGATTGATACATTTTTGTAAATCTAACAAAATGCCTGGTACCTAGCAGGTACTCAATAGTGCTTACTGATTGAGTAGTTAGGGGATTCCCCAATAGGACACTGTGGTCCAACAACAGATACTTTGCATCAGCCTCGTAGTTCACTGCAATTCTTCACTAATGAGCCAAACCATTACCTTAGTATATACCTGTTAGCTTCACAGAAAGCATCCTTATGCCTGACAGGCCCAGCCTGCTGTGGTTGTAAATCATGGATCACTACACTCTATGAAGATTTAAAAAATGATTGTCAGTCAAAGTCCAATGGAAGGGTACAGGTGAATATAATCAGACTATAGTATGTGATAAATAGGGAAATGTAAAGAATAAACAACAAAAGCATGTTTGGGTGTATAGCATCAAAAAAAGAAGGAATGTAGTTCTTGTGTTAAGAGTAAAAGAACAAAAAGAAAACATGTTTTCTCGATTGGTATCTTTGGTGTCAGGAGTAAGGACAGAAGGCCCCCACCACGTGGAATGGACCCTTCTGGTGAACCCAAGAGTCCAAGTTCTGAAATGAAAAGACAGGTTCCAATACTGCCTTTGAAACTTCCTACATGTGTGACCTAGGGCAATTCTTTTTGAATTCCTGGGTCTCACCTTCTTCACTTGTAAAAACAACTGATGGCTTTTAGCTAAGTGTCCTCTCAATTCTCTTTTAGATCTAGATCTGTGATCACAGATGTGTTTTGCTGTTACCAATATGTGATCAAGAGTCAAAGAATGGGCTGGCATGGGTGGGTTGTGTTATGCATCATCGGATGGGTAATTCAAATCGAGGTGATCTCAGATGCATTTAGTTATTTGAGCCTGATACTGCCTCTCTAGCACTTGAGTTATCCATTGCTCATGGGTTTGGTTTTGATGTCCGTGACCTTGTGCTATGCCCTGCATCTGTTTAACCCAGAGATGTGCTGGAGTTAGTTCTAATTGGCTCATGAGAGCTGATTTTTAATTTTTTTCTGTGAACATTGAAAACTTGGAAATTGGAAAACACTATATACCATGGCTTGATTTATTGTTTTTTCTTTGATTGTCCAGTTTTAGGAAAGTAATGGAGAAAAATACTAATGATGTAGATTAAATTGAAAAGTATGTTCTGCGTACATTATTTTGCTCATCAAAAGGGTCATTCCCTGGCTACTTCTTAAAGAGGCCTATTCACTCAATGGGCGTTACCTCCCTCTAGGTGAATACTGTAAAAGTCCAAGGTCCCCCACTGCATCCTCGGTCATCTCCAGTCATCCTGAGGAATATCTGGTCACTGGATCCAGATGACTCAGGAGGAGAAAGTGAGGCTGGTGACCTGCACAGCCCTCCCTCACTCAAAACAAAGTCATCATTTCTCTGATGTCATGGTCTTCTTTGAAAATGAAGGACAAATATAACAAACAACATTTTAGAGAGGAGAGGTTGGTTCTTAAACATTTACCAGTAAAAGCTTGGATTGTGTTTGACTTGCACTTGACTTTGTTTTGAGTGAGGGAGGGCTGTGCAAGTCACCAGGCTCACTTCTCCTCCAGAGCCATCTGAATCCAGTGACCAGATATTCATCAGGATGACTGGAGATGACCCAGGATGAGGCAGTTGGGGTTAAGTGTCTTGCCCAAGGTCACATAGCTAGTGAGTGTCAAGTGTCTGAGGTGAGATTTGAACTCAGGTCCTCCTGACTCCTGCTCTATCCACTATACCACCTAGCTGCCCAAAAGCATGAATTAAACCCTTGCATACAGCAGGGACTCAGTAGATTTTGCTGTTGTTGAATTGTCCCCAGAAACTGCAAGGCAAAGGATTTCCTCTACTGACTCCTGCTATGAGACATGGACCTTTGAAGACAAGATGAGCACTCTTTGTTTGATGTTCTGGATGAACTAAAGTATGGCGTGTGACTTTTCCTTTTTTTTCTCCTTGAGGAAGTCTCCTCCAGAGTCAAGTCTCTATTTGAAGACAAAGGATTTCTTTTGCATGCATTGTCTTTCTTCTCAATAGCTGTCTCTCCAACATTCTATTTTCCCAGTGTCCCTAAGGAAACCTTGTCTAAGCTCTTGTAGATAGTAGTTTCCCCTGGGCGTAAAAATGTTTAATCATCATGGTTCACATTGAACTCTGGGCCATCTTATTTCAACGTATTCAATAAAATTAAATTAAACAATCACTTGACAGTTTAAAAACACTTTCTTCCTTTAAATAATGCTATCATCTGCTGCCAAATGAGCAAGGAAGTTTCTTTCCTGTACGGGAAACAAGCAGAGTGGGGAACTGTCCATAGCTGAAATTCACTGAAAGAATCAAGGAGGTCAGGGTTAGTTCTATATGTGGACATTTGGAGTTAGTCAAAATCAAAACAACTCTTATCTGAACTCAAACCAAAATGAGAACCCCATTTATTAAATTCTTGTCAGCATGGTAAAATGGGAATCAGAGAACCTGAATCTGAATCCTGACTTTGCACTTTGCTTTCTGTATAACCTGAGACAGGTCCCTTTACCTTCTCTGGGCTTCAGTTTCCACACCTGAGAAGTAAATGGCTAGACTAGATGACACCTGGAATCCTCTTCAGCTCCATATTTTTTATTCTAATCTCAGTCCATACTTTCCTCTTGTTTTGTTTTTTTTTTACAACTTAACTCAAACATATAAAAATAACAACAATTGTGAGTTCTGTATAGCTCTTCAAGATTTGCAAAGAATTCTATAAATATAAGCTCATTTTAGCCTCACAACAACCATGAGAGGCATGTCCTATTATTATTATCCCCATCTGACAGATAAGGAAAAAGAATCAGAGAAAGGTTATTTGCTTAGGGTCACGCAGCCAGTAATCAGACACCAGATATGAACTTAGGTCTTCCTGATTCTAGGTGCAATGCTATATCCACTCGGGTACCCTGCTTCCTGTGTTCACCTTGCTTGATGCTGGTGATGTAAAGTTGACAAGAAATATATCATCTGCCCTCAAGGAGTTTATAATTTAATGATGTTATAAGGGAATGTCACACCAACACAAATATATTTGATACACAGATTTAAGGTAAAGGTAGAGACAGATCAAGAAAAAAACATTCTGTGAAAACTTGGGGAGGATCACTTGGAGCTGGGAATCAGAGAAACCTTCATGGAAAAGGTAGAACTTGATCTAAGCCTCAAAGGAAAAAAAAAGGTTTCTTGTATGATCATCTGGAAAGTGACTATTCCAGGCATGTTTGCAAATAAGCAGAGATGACACATGGGAGGTAAGAATGAGATATAGTCTGTTCATTGGAGCATAGACTGTATGAATAGGAATAATGTGAAATAAGGTATTAATTGCCATCTCTTTGCTTTTGTATAATAAGTCTCCCATGCATGCCTGGAATGCTTAGTTCTAGATTTAGGACCCTACGCTCCTTGACATTCTTTAGAATTAATCTCATGTGCAGGTGAATTTCATAAAAACTTGGAAAGATTTACATGAACTGAAGCAAAGTAGGTGAGCAGAACCAGGAGAACACTGTACACAGTGACAGCAACATTGTATGATGACCACCTATGATTAACTTAGCTCTTCTCAGCGATATGGTGATCCAAGACAATTTCAAAGGACTCATGATGGAAATGCTATCCACATCCAGAGAAACAACGATGGAGTCTGAATGCAGATCAAAGCATACTATTTTCACATGTTTTTTCATGTTTTTAATTCCTTTTGGTCTGTTTCTTCTTTCACAACATGACTTATATGGAAATATGTTTTCCGTGACTGCACATAAATAACCTATGTAAAATTACTTACTATCTTAGGAGGGGAAGAGGAGGGAGGGAGGGAAAAAGGGACAATTTGGAACTCAAAATTTTTCTAAAAAATGAATGTTTAAAATTCTCCTTATAAGTAATTGGAAAAAATACTACTAAAAATAGAATTAAGCACATGTAACAACTCTTGCTTGAGGACTTTCCTGATCCTTTCCCCTGCCCCCACCAAATTTTTTTTGTGCAATACAGTAAGACTGGAATGGTAGGTGACAGCCAGATTATAGACAATCTCAAATACTAGGCTAAGGGGTTTGGATGCTACCCTATAGGTAAAAGGAATCCAATATAGGGAATTTGTGGGAATGAAATGATTAGTTTTATGTTTTAAGAAAATTACCTTGTGTGTTTTGTGAATTAGATATAGAAAAACGGAGAGAATGGAGTCAGAGAGCCACAAGGAGACCAGTACCACGGATGAAACCAGAGGCAATAAGATGGTGCTAGTATATTGCTGATTTGTATTTCTGGATGTGTGATATAGCTTTACTCCTGCCCCACACTCTACCAGCTTCTTACTTTTAGAATGACCATTTCATCTCAAATTATTCAGTATTAACCTTTCTACTGGCATCTGAACCCATTTTCTGGAAGACTCTAGATTGCAACTCCCAGAAGGATCTGACCTCTACCTGTTTGCAAATAGAGCCAGGTGCAATAATGCAGGTAACAGCTTAAGGGAAGATAAAAATTAATGATTCAACATCAGTAGGCTAGACCTCTGAGAATTTTCAGAAAGTAGAATATAAGATTCAGAATGAGAGAAGTGGTAATCTCACTATGTTTTTCTAGGGATGACCAGGATGGAAGGGAAGCCCAAAACTATCACTGAAAAATTAGTTAAAAGAATCACTATTATTTAACCTGGGGAAGAGAAAGCTACAAAATGTCATGGAGGAATAAGAAGCTAGTTTACTAGATATGGAATCCAGACAACCAAGATTCTGTCCCACATTCATGGAGAAGGAAGAAAAGGAAGAGAAGGAGGAGGAGGAGAAAAAGGAGGAAGAAGAGGAGGAGGGAGGAAGAGAAGGATATAAAAAAGACAAGGGAGGAGGAGGAGTACTTATGGGAGACATAAACACTAATTCCATGAAAGGAGAATTAACTTGACCTGTTTGACCTCAGAAGAATAAGTAGGATCAAATATCTAGAGCTGGATGGGAATTCAAAGATGATCCAGCCCCTATGTAAGGACACTGAGGCAGAAGGAAACTTCATGTCTTAGCTATAGTTACCTAGCTAATAAGTGGTAGAACTGGGATTTGAAATGAGATCCTTTGACTCCAGAGGTCTCTCCATTGTACCATGATTCTCCAAATATTTGGACTGATGTTTCTTTCTTTTTTTGTTTATAGAGAATTTTAAAGGCTCTCTGAACTCACGTAAGAAAATGTAATTATAAATTGTGTCTTTGGTGACAGTAAGTGGATTTTCAATAATCCTTAAACATAATACTACTGTTCCTGCTTTCTCTGGCCTCAATATCTTACAGTCTGAATTCAGTCACAACCATCTTACTAATAGTATTTTCCAAAATAATAACTAATAACAACTAACATTTATATAATGATTACTATGTGTAAGACACTCTACTGAGTTATTATTATTTATTTGATTCTCACAACAACCTTAGGAATTAAGTGCTACCCCCCCATTTTACATATGAGGAAACTGAGGCAAATAGAGTGACTTGCCCAGGGTCACACAGCGAGTGTCTGAGACCAGATTTGAATTCAGGTCTTCCTGACTCTAGTATCAGTGCTCTATCCAGTGGGCTACCTACATGCCTAAGAATAATAATCCCCCAACTTACCAAAAACCTCCTTTTTGAAAAATTTTCTTCTCATCCTTTATCACCTTTCTGTAACATTTCAGATCCTTTCCTTAATATTGTGCCCTTAATAATCACTTTTTTAATTTTAAGTTTTCAATGTTCATTTCCACAACTTTTGAGTTCCAAATTTTCTCCCCATCTCTCCCTTCTTGTATTCTTATTGCCCCTTTCACCAATGGGCCCTTCCTTCTAAAACTTTGCCCTTCCCCTATCCCCATCTTTTCTCTTGTCCTGTAGGGCAAGGTAAATTTCTGTACCCCATTACCTGTATTTCTTATTTTCCAGTTATACACAAAAACAATTCTCAACATTTGTTCCTAAAACTTTAAGTTTCAACTTCCCTTCCTTTCTCCCTCCCCACTCATTCTCACTGAGAAGGCAAGCATTCAATATAGGAGAAGGCATTCAATATAGGCTATATATGTGTAGTTTTGCAAATGATTTTCATAATAGTCATGTTGTATAAGACTGACTATATTTCTGTCCATCCTATCCTGCCCCCGCATTTCTTCTATTCTCTTTTTTGATCTTGTCCCTCCCCAACACTGTTTACTTCTAACTGCTCCCTTCTCCCATTTACCCTCCTTTTCATCATCACCCCTCCTTGTTTATTCCCTTCTCCCCTACTTTCCTGTAGTGTAAGACAGATTTTCATACCAAATTGAGTGTGCATATTATTTCTTCCTTGAGCCAGATGGGATGAGAGTAAGCTTTACTTTTTGCCTCTCACCTACCCCATTTTCCCCTCCATTAGAAGGGCTTTTTCTTGCCTCTTCTATGAAATATAATTTGCCCCATTTCATTTCTCCCATTTTCCTCTCAATATATTCCTCTCTCACCCCTTAATTTTATTTTTCAGATATGATCTTTTTCTATTCAATGCACCCTGTGTGCATTCTCTCTCTCTCTCTCTCTCTCTCTCTATATATATATATATATATATGTATATATATATATATATATATATACACATATATATATGTGTGTATATATATATGTAATATATATACACATTATATATATATGTGTGTGTGTGTGTGTGTGTGTGTGTGTGTGCGTGTGTGTGTATAATGCCTCCAACTACCCAAATACTGGGAAAAGTTTGAAGAGTTACAAATATTATCTTTCCATGTAAGAATGTAAGCAGTTCAACTTTAGTAAGTCCCTTGTGATTTCTCTTTCTTGTTTACCTTCTCATGTTTCTCTTGATTCTTGTGTTTCAAAGTCAAATTTTCTATTCAGCTCTGGTCTATTCATCAAGAATGCTTGAAAGTCCTCTATTTCATTAAATGAACATTTTCCCCTCTGAAGTATTATACTCAGTTTTGCTGGGTAGGTGATTCTTGATTCTAATCCTAGTTCCTTTGAGTTCTGGAATATCTTATTCCAAGCCCTTTGATTCCTTAATGTGGAAGGTGCTAGATCTTGTGCTATCCTGATTGTATTTCCACAATATTTAAATTGTTTCTTTCTAGCTTCTTACAATATTTTCTCCTTGACCTGGGAACTCTGGAATTTGGCTACAACATTCCCAGGAGTTTCTCTTTTTGGATTTCTTTCAGGAGGTGATTGGTGCATTCTTTCAATATTTATTTTGCTCTCTGGTTCTAGAATATCAGGGCAGTTTTCCTTGAAAATTTCATGAAAGATGATGTCTAGGCTCTTTTTTTGATCATGGCTTTCAGGTAGTACCATAATTTTTAAATTGTCTCCCCTGCATCTATTTTTCAGGTCAGTTGTTTTTCCAATGAGATATCTCACATTATCTTCCATTTTTTCATTCATTGGTTTTGTTTTGTAATTTCTTGGTTTCTCATAAAGTCATTAGCTTCCATCTGTTCCATTCTAATTTTTAAAGAACTATTTTCTTCAGTGAGCTTTTTAGCCTCCTTTTCCACTTGTCTAATTCTGCTTTTTAAAGCATTCTTCTCCTCATTGACCTTTTAAACTTCCTTTGGCAATCGAGTTAGGTTGTTTTTAAAGGTGTTATTTTCTTCAGCATCTTGCATTGCTCTCATTTTTCTTCCCAATTTTTCCTCCACCTCTCTTACTTAGTTTTCAAAACACTTTTTGAGCTCTTCTATGGCCTGTGACCGTTGCATATTTATTTTGGAGATTTTGGGTGCAGAAGTCTTGATTTTTA
Organism: Notamacropus eugenii; assembly: GCF_028372415.1. Lineage (NCBI taxonomy): Eukaryota > Metazoa > Chordata > Mammalia > Diprotodontia > Macropodidae > Notamacropus > Notamacropus eugenii. Next base: position 280,475,638 of record NC_092874.1, read on the forward strand.
TATCTTTCCCTGATGGTAATCATTCTTCCTCCCCATCCAAAAGGATGGGAGAGAATACCTGTTCACCAAGAAAGTAACCTTCTATAATCTTATTTTTTTTTTACCTTTTTTGGGCATTTTCCCAACCAGTTACTTGACTTTTGGGTCCGTTGTCAAGAAGTTCTTATCAGCTGCTCAATTCCCCTAGGGGCTTTAAGCTGGGCAGCTCCAACAATGGACCCTGGCTGCTGCTATGGCCACTGCAGGGGTTTGCCATCTGCTGCTGCTGCTGCTGCTTCCACTGCCATCCAGGGCCAGGGCTAGGGGAAGACCCTGTTCCCTGCTTGCTTTGGTTGAAAAAGCCCTCTCACTGACCTTTGATGCCTATGGGTTAAAGGATCTGTGAACTGCTGCTGCTAGGAGGGATTCTTTCCCAGAAACCTGCTCTGGCCCTGCTCCTCCAGACACCATGCAGCCTAGGCTGGGCTGGGCTCCACTCCATGTCTGGGGCAACAGACCTTTCCCATTGTCCTTCCAGGTCACCTGGGCTGAAAATCTCCTCCACTCCATTGTTCTTTGACTTCTTCTGCTCTAGAATTTGTTGTAAGTCTTTCTTTACAAGTATTTTATGAGCTGTGGGGGAAGAGCTAGAGTATGTGCATCTTTCTACTCTCTAGATGTTCCACTTAAGTTCAGTGTAATCAACAATTAAATCCAATTCAATATGGAATGAGGTGTGTTGGGGAGAAATGCGTTTCCTGTCAATCAAAGTGTTCATATGATCCCAGACTCTTTAATTTGGAAGATATCTCAGGGGTCATGTTTGTTGTCTACTTCTTAAGGGATGAATCTTACCTACAAGATGTTAAGCATAAGACCACAATTTCCATTTTAAATCCTCCAGAGATGAAGAATTCGTTGTTTACTAAGGTGCTCTCTTCCATTCCCAGAAAACCCTCGTGGTTAGGAAGCCCACATTTGCTTCTTAGTAGCTCCCATCCATTGTTCTGTCTTCTGTCCTCTGGGGCTAATTAAAGTCAGTTTGCTGTCTTTTCTCCATGATGGCCCTTCAATTCTTTAACTCCTAGAATTAGTCCTTGTTTTGTGAAGTTTTCAGGCCTTTTCCTCAGCATTATGTTTGGCCTTCTCTGAATGTGTTCCAGTTTGACAATGATATGCCTTAAAAAATGATCCCTGGAGTATAATTCTCAAGATGAGAGCTAGCCTGGCCCTTTTCTAGAAGCTTCAGAATGTGAGAATGCATTAGTTTTTTTGATCATCATATCACAATGATAAATAATATTGGGTCCATAATCTATTATATGATCCATTATATAGAGAATATATATCTACATAGAGAATATCTATCATCTGTCTATCTATCTATATCTATATTTAGATAGAGTGTGTGTGTGTGTGTGTGTGTGTGTGTGTATACACACACACATAGAGAGAGAGAACCCATTTTTGACCCATTATATATAGAATTGCTTTCTAGCCATATTCCCTTTTGTCAACCTGGTTCTTTTCTCACCCTCATGAAGTGCTTTACAATTTTACCACGATTACCTTTTTTCCTAATATATTCAGTCAATCATTCTCTTGTTGCGATCTGTGTCCCAATTTTGTCATTCAGCATATCAGGTATCCCTTCTAGAGTCATACCACTTTCAGATCTGATAAACATGATAGTTTGAAATCAGGGTAGTGAATAAATAGCACAGTAAAAAGAGAATAGTACAGGCTCTGGAGTTAGAAGGCTTGGGTTGAAAAACTATCTCTGTTATGTTACCTGAGGGACTTTGGGAATGCCACTTAATGGCCCTAGGCCACAATTTTCTGATCTGTAAAAATAAAGTGGGGGGAGGGGTGTTGTACTACATGCTTTCTAAGGTCCAACCCAGCTCCACACATATACTACCATAAGCCTATCAGAAGTAGGAAGAAGGGTGAGTCAAGAAAGAGGGAATGATACAGTTTAACTCATACCATAAATCAATCAACACAACTTTATTGAGCATCTACTATGTGCCAAGCACTATATTAAATAGTGATGATACAAAAACATATATGGAACAGTCTTTACCCTCATGGAACTTATATTCTGTCAGCAGAAACAAAATGTGCATATAAGTACGTAAAGAATCTATAAAAACAAATTCTGGGTAATGTGAGAGAGGAAAGCACCAGCATCTTGGGAGATTAGCAAAGGCTACAGAAAAGGACCTTAGAAATCATATAACACAACCCCATAACCAATCATGCACACACCCTCTTTAATAACATTTCTGTTAATGCCTTCAGCAAATCCTTGACAAAAGTGTTGAATAAAACAGTACCAAAGATAGAATCTTGTGACATTCCAATAAAGACTTCCTTCAAGTCTGATAGAACTTCATCAATGAATCCACTGGATCCAGTCATTCAAAAAGGTCTGAATTTCATATATCTTGGAATTCGTATTTTTCCATGTGTTAAAGACCATGCTAAATACATTTTTAAAATTTGAGTACATTATGAGATGCTGTTTTGATTTTATGTCTAGTGACCCTGTCAAAACAAAAGGAAATTAACTTTTGCTTTGATATTTACGAGCTTGTGCTGGCTAATAGCAATTCCTTTTTAAAGCAATGACTGGATACTACCTCCCTTCCTACTGATGGGGTCATTAGTGATGATATTAGGATAGGACGACAGGATAGGAGGCTGGACTAGATTGTTTCAGAGAGATATTCCATCTCCAAAATCCTACAGGCTTATGGTTTATCTGGGGTGGTGATAATTTAAACCAAACATCCTTACTGTCGTGCCTGGTTCTTCTTCACTGGACTGCATATTTCCTTATAAAGGATCTAGGGGACAGTTGAAACACCATCAATATCCTCAATTAAAACTTTTCCTCCATGCAAAATTAATTGGCCTGAATGTAAACTAAAATTAGTTCCACCTTCTATCCAACAAGCTAAGCATCCCGGATTATCCCAACTTTTGTGGCATCTCTGATCTCCTGCTTGGTGCTCTTTCTTCAGCACTGGCAAATCTACTCCCTCCCAGTAGCCCACTGGGAAGAGGAAGAACCTTTTGCTTTACCTAGGTCGACACCCCAGGGCTCCTGCGCATCTAAGCTCTTCCCTCACTTGCCCTAGACTTTTGATAGCAGCATGTCTCCATGGCAGCCACTACGCAGATAAATCTCATTGTCCATTTGAGAACTATTTCTCTATTTAAAGTGATGCTATTTTTAACACAGCAGTTCATGCAGGGGATGGTGTTTTCTTTCCATCTAATTAACAAGATTATAGGGTACAGTCTGGGAGAGAATGTAGAGATCATGTACTCCAACTTGACATTTTACTGATGAGGAAACTGAGGCTCATAGAGATAAGGTGATTTACTCAAGGTTGTTTGTGACAAATCTGAGATCTGAACTCAGGCCTTCTCCTTTCCAGTCCAGTTCTCTTTTCCTCTACGTCAATCATCAACAACAGTATTTGGTGTCCATTCTTCATCTAATACGCAGATAATAGGTGAAGGATAAACAAAGGAAGAAAGGATGAGTCTAGATAGACTCTTGGACCCTCACTTCTGATAGAAACCTAAGACCATATTTCTGCCTAGACAGAGCAGGTGGCTGCCCAATTGGTGATATTTAGGGCCACTAGAAAGCTCCCTCACCCACTGCCAACCAAAATATCTCTCCCACAGATGCCTGAAATTCTACCACATCATTTCCTTCAGTTTGAAACCAAATATTCTCCAGAATACTCTCAAAATTCAAACAGCTCTGGAACGGATAATTGAGCAAGACAAGCTAGGGCAGAGAAGTGCCATAGGGATGGGCTCAAGACAGTAGGAACCAGGATCTAAGCAAGGGTACAGGGTGATTGTACCACAGGATATGAAAACATAAATGTTAGCACATCATAGGTACTTTTTAAAGGCATTTTCATTGATTGTCAGCTCACTGAAAGTTGGGATTGTTTCATTCTTGGCATCTGCATCCTCAGTGTCCAGTACAATCCCTGGAGCACAGTAGGTGCTTCATAAATACTCATTAATTTATTGATTAAAACAGAAAAAAATGTTGTCACAAAGACTTTAGTGAAAAATAAATTTATTCAATAGTCTTTCTCTAGTTCTAAGAGAGGGGGAGGAGAGATTAGATAGCAGAATCATAAATAATAATTCTGGAACCTTAAGTAAATCCAGCTGAGTGGACTTGGAATGGGGGAGAAAGTTGGCCCAGATGCATGCTTCAATATGGCCCAAAGCCCTGAGGAACAATGACCCCATTCTAGATTTCTCAACCTCATAAGGACACAAAAGAGTAGGAAACAAGATGGGTGAGAATGTAAAGCAAAATAAGTCTCAAGAGAGGGTTATCATGATGAAGGAATACATGAAAACTTCTTTACTCTGCAATTACTATGGAGAAAACCGTGGGTAATGTAGTAGAGATACAAAAATAGAAAGTGAGACACTTCCTGTTCTCAAGAAGTTCACACTATTAGAGAGAAAACCATGAAAGTCCAGGTTAACAGCAGATGGAAGACCCAAAGGAACTAAGGGTTTGAGAATGGAATAGATGTTAAATTCCAAAGGTCTTCAAGTAATATAAGCAATTCAGATGACAGGATATTACTGTGGGTCATAGACATAGGGCTGATGCCCAAGATATCAGCTAATGATATCTAGAACTCAAGCAAAGGAACAAAATGGTTAGGCCACATGGTTAAGGACCAGTGGAGAATCTCAGGGTGTAAAGAACTGGAAGGATAAGAAGTATGCCTTCAGGATGATGGCTATGCTTGATGTTCTGGGTTAAAACTCCAGTTGTCCCCACTTTGTTACTGCTTTTGCGGGGTTAGCATAGGGGAGGGAGGGAGTAGTAGGGAAAGACTGAAAGAAAGGAATAATATGAAAGGGCATAGAAATGAGAATCATGGCATTCTTCAGATTAGGGTAATATTTCAGTCTACTCCCCCCACCACCACTCTGATCTCCCAAAATGGTGATAGGCATGCTTGAGACAGAAGAAGTTTCTTCTGGCATAGTTTGACTACTTTTCCATTTGGCCAAAAGCTGGGCCTGGATACAGAAATCTATAGATCATAGGACACAGACCAAAGATGGCCAATGGAGTAGGTGTTTGGTCTGGTCCCAAAGTCACCCTGATCCAGAATAAATTATAAAGTTAAATCTTCAGGGTACCATAGGGTAAATTTTAGAGTAAATTCTGAGTGTCCAATTCTAAGGATGAGAATTAGGTTTTCTTCTTTGAAGAGGAGGTCATTCTAGAATAATGAAAAATTCACAGTCCCAATTAGGAAAATAAATGTTTACTAGAAGAGGGAAGAGGATAGAACAAGTAATGCCTACTATGTGTCAAGCATTGTATCAAGCCCTTTTTACAAATATTATTGCATTTGTTCTAGGACAAGGCAAGATCCAGACAGTGTAAAATCTAATCTTGATTGACAGCATGGAGCTCAACCAATCAATAAGAATTTATTAAGCACCAACAATGTGCCAGGCACTGCCTGAGATATTGGAGATACCAGTACAAAGAATGAAACTAGTCTTATCTTCAATGTTTTCATGATGACATTAAGAGCCAAAGAGAAGCTTTGCTTGATCGGGTAGAAAATAACCTGACACCAACATCCCCTTATGTACTGACTGCTCCAGCCAAAGCAGACCATTTAATCTCATGGGACCACTTCACTTGCTTTCCAGTCTCTTCTCCCTTGCTCATATTATTCTCTCCAACAATAATTCTACCACCACCCCTGCATTTTTAGCCACTGAAATTCTACTCATCCTTTAAGATGCAGTTTAAATGCTGTCTCTTCCATGAAAGCAACCTCTAGCCAGAATGATCTTCCAATTCCATTCCACAAACACTTATTGTGCTCTAGCTCTGGTGAAGTATTAGAAATACAGAGATGAAAATAATAGGTTCGTTCCTTTAAGCTTTTCATATTGACATTCAACATAAATAAGGTGGAGCAAAACACAAGGTAGAATGGAATGGCAGAAAAGGAAAGATACAAAATGTTCCACGACAGTGATTCTTAATTTGAGCTCCATGGTCTTGCTGTAAAAATCTTTGGATAACTATATTTCAATATAATTAATCATGCTGTATATTTTATTTTATGCACTTAAAAGCATTATTCTAAGAAGCAAGCCAAACTTCCCCAAATTACCAGAGGAGTCCATGACATACCCAAAAATGTTCATCTCTGCTCTGGGAAAATTTTAGAAAGGAGAGAACACTTTCAGTTAGAAGAATCAGGGAAAGTTTCATTGAAGGGATGGAGTACTAGGTGAGCCTCAAATAAACAGAAGAATTCAGAAGGGCAGAAAAGAATCTTTCCCCATTCCAGTTCATCTTCCACTCAACTGTCAAATTGATTTTCTGAAAGTATAGGTCGACTATGTCATCCTGCTAGTCAATAAACCCTTGCGGCTCCCTATTACCATCAGGATCAAATATAAAATCTTCTGTTTAGCTTTTAAAGTACTGTGTAACCTGTTCCCTTCCTACCTTTGCAGTATTATTATACCACATTTTCCTCGATGTGCTCAGAGATCTAATAAAATGGTCTCTTTCCCCTTCTTCCATATAAGATACTCCATGTGTTCTCTCTGATTGTCTCCAATGTCTGGAACTCTCTCCCACGTTATCTTTGCCTCCTGACTTCCCTGAATTTCTTCCAGTCTCTACTAGAGCTCCTCCTTCTGCAAGAAACCCTTTCCTAGTCCTCCTTAATGTTAATGTCATCCCTCTGAGAATTGAGCCTGTGTATATCTTGCCCATACACAGTTGCTTGTATATTGTCTCCCTCATTAGATCATGAACTTCTTGAGAGCAGGGACTTATTTTTATCTTTCCTTGAATCCTCAGTGCTTGGCATAGTGCTTGGAATATAGTAAGAACTTCAATACTTGATGACTGGACTCACGTGGATGAATGTATATAAGCAGGAGATGGAATGTCTAGTTGAGAAGTCAGCAGGTTATGTTGTGGTAGGTATTGTTTTCCAGATATAGGTTAGACTAGGTGGCTGCCAAGGTTCCTTGAAATTCTCAAATTCTGCCTTTCTATACTATTATGCCAGTTTAGCTTGAATGTATTATGTGTAGAGGAATAATGTAAAGTTAAACTGGGAAGGTAGTTTTGGAACTAGATCTTGGGGTGACAGACCAAGGAGTTTGTATTTGATTCTAGAGACAATAGCAAACTACTTTTGAGTGGCATGGTCAAAACTGTATCTTAGGGAAATGGACTGGGTAACTGTCCCTGAAACTGAAACTCTCAGAGCATACTGGCCATTCCTCTTATGTACTTTCCACATTCAATATTGCTGTATAGATATTTATGCCCATATCCTTGTTGCTATTTAATTAGAGGTCATATGATAGCAGGAAGTATGCTTTATTTCCCGTGGTGACTCTCCCAAGACCTGGTAGAGTGCTTTGCCCATTTACAAGAACGGGCTTATAATAAATATTTGATGAAGGAATAAACAAGCACCCAACACTAGGGGTTCATGAGAGATTTCTGATTAATAGCAACTGATATCTACATAGAATTGGAAGTTTGCAAGCTGTTTTACATGCATTACCCTTGTGTCAGACATTTTTTCCTGACACATAGCTTGGCTGTCCATGTGGGGGCCCTCTCACTTCTCTGACTTATGGCCCCACCCAAATCATCTGGGAATGTTGTATTCTGGCCCTCATCCAAAGTCAGTCACCAGAAACTCCCATAACTAGTTAGGTTCACAAGGCACAAAACACTCACAAAAAGTTTTATTTACAAATGAATGGATACAGAAGGGATATACTATTTAAGCCTCAGAAGAATCATGACAGCACCCTTTTCCCCAAGATGGTGCTGAAGGCAAAGAAAGAAGCCATTGTCCTCCCCAAGACAGAAGCCAAGTCCAAGGCCTTGAAGGCCAAGAAGGTGGTGTTGAAGGGTGTCCATAGCCACAAAAAGAAGAAGTCCTGAACATTCCCCACCTTCCAGCAACCCAAGACACTAAGACTAAGAAGGCAGCCCAAATACCCTCGGAAAAGTGCCCCTCAGAGAAACAAGTTTGATCACTATGCCATCATTAAGTTTCCCTTGACCACTGAGTCTGCTATGAAGAAGATTGAGGACAACAACACTTTAGTCTTCACTGTGGACATCAAGGCCAACAAGCATCAGATCAAGCAGATAGTAAAGAAGCTGTATGACATCGACGTGGCCAGGGTCAACACACTGATCCAGCTTGATGGAGAGAAGAAAGCCTACGTCCAACTTGCTCCAGACTATGATGCTTTGGATGTTGCCAACAAAACTGGAATCATCTAAACTGTGTCCAGTTTCATGGACACAATAAAAAGTGTCCTACAATAAAAAGTTTTCCCCCCCCCCAAAAAAAGAATCATGACAGCCTTTTTCCTGGTTTGTAAACCCTTTCTTCAAAGATTTTTATGATTTCTGTCATTTTCTGTACTGCCCTGTATTGGGCTACAGTAATGAGAAAATCCAGATTTTTCTCCTTCATGTAAATGTCACCCCTTCCCTCAGGATGCCTTTCCATCACTGAGTTGCTTTGTCATGAGAAGTTCCTGCTCAACATTTGCTAATTACTTTTCCCCAGTAGACTTCTTCTCTTAACTATAGCCAGAGAGGCATGCCCTGAAAGCCATCACTTGGTATCCTCTGTAGCTTTCTCTGCTATAGCTAACTCCTTTGTGGAGTTAGGTATCCTGCAAATGACACTTCCTTGCTTCCCAGGGGACCAGCTCACCATCTTCTGGACCACCCAGAGAGACCACTCTAGGTCTTCTTAAACCAAGTGGATTTATAGCTGAGAGATGAAGCTACAGATCACAGTGCCTCCAGCTTTCCGACATCTAATTTAGACACCTGTGTACTCCTAATTCAAGGATCTGTAGGGCTATTGCTTTCTTGCAACACTTAGATGAGGTTTCTGTTTTTAAATCCATAAAGACTTCTGATGATTCTTTTCTATATCTCTCTTAATTCTCCAAGTGCCAGTGTGAGATCTCACAATTGCATGAACATCTTGGTAGTTGTTGTTTGCATGGTGGTTCTTTCTGGACAGGGGGAAGAGGAGACTTCTACATTTGCCCAATTTGCCTTTCTTTCACTCATGTCCCACTTTAGTCATTAGGACAGGATATAAAAATTACTCATTTGCTTCTTGATGAAAGCTCTTTAAAAGGAGGGGGCAGGGATAGAATCATTTGCTTCTGGAAATGGAGAGGGGAACATAGTGTGTTTGCTACACACTCATTATCTCCTTTAATCCCCACAACAACCCTGTAAAGTACTTAGGGATACTGTTATCTCCATCCGAGGTTCAAATAAATTAAGTGATTTATTTGCCCATAGACGCACCATTAGTGTTTGAGGTAGAATCCAAACCCAGGTCATTCTTTGCCCAATATTCTTTTCAGTATACTTCTGCTTCCTTGAAACTCACAGTATTTGGAATAGATGATCTACCTATTACAACACATGGGGACACCTGCAAATCCCCTTTCTCCTTTCTCATCCTATATACTTTCCTTCCCTATTTTTCTCTCAGCAGTTCAGTCATTGTCAGGAGCTATTCTACCTATTATGATAAGTTTGCCCAGGTCTAGAGACCATCTCTCTAATTCCCCACCCCCCTTTCATTCCACTCACTCAGAATTTGCTGGATCTCAGGAGAGCAAATCTCATATCAGAACACAAAAACCTTCAGTTCTAGAAGCAATACAAAAAAAGAAAAACACTCTGGCCCCAGAACAATGTTTTTTTTCCCCAAGATTACTGTTCCCTTTTGATAACTGGTGATCAAATTAAGACTGCAATGTGAGGAAGAAGAGACTGGCAGAAAGGAAAATGCCAAAGACACCTTTCCCCCCATAAACAACCATATAAAGCTAGAAGTTAAAAGGAAAAAAAGAAAAGGAGGAAAAAACCAGAAGGCTTTGCTGCAGTTACAAAATTAGTTTACTGAGGTTAAAAAGGGGTTGTTTTTAGTGGAGTTTCCTATTATTGAATTTAAAAATTCATCTGTCCAGGCAGAATCCATTTTGGCACCTTACCGCTCTGTTCCTCCTAGTACACCCGTATTGCTTTCTGGCTGCATCTGAACTTCTAAGACATATGTATGTATGTATGTATATACATACATACATACACACATGTATAATCAATGTATATATGTATAATGTATACATATATGTAGAATATATCCACCTATGTGGTATAGTACAATGAGACCCACAAAACCCCTTACAAAACCTCTCCCCCTACACACATACATACAAAGTTTAAGTGATAGGTGAGAGAGAGAGACAGAGACAGAGACAGAGATAAGTGGATTGATGGTTAGATAGATAGTTGTTAGAAAGATATATAGGTAAATAGATACATATATAGATACATAGGTACATAAATAGATGACTAGATATACAAATAGATAAATAAATGATAAATACCCATATAGATGCACAGATGATTAGATAAATGCATGCATGCATGCATACATACATGCATGCATGAGTACATGCATAGACAGAGAGAGAGGTAAAGCTTTCACTAAGTGCTTACAGTGAGCCAGGAACTAAGGTATGATGCTAAGAGTTTAGGATACAAGTATAAGCAAGCGAATTAGTCCCTGCCCTCAAATTGCTTACATTCTAATGCAGGAAGGCAATACATAAAGTGGAAGAAGGATACAGCACAGTGGCCTGGTATGGAGATGACCAGAGACTTTCATGGAAACTTGGTTCTTAGCAATATAAGAATATTGCTTATCAGCTATCAGAGTCAGGAAACCCAGAGGTGGAAGCTCAGTTAGTGTATGAGTAGAGGGGGAGATGTTGAGATGAAATTAGTGGCTGAATGGAGATTGCTTGGTGTGGAGATAGCTGGAAAGTAGCGTGGAGAACTAATTCCTAGCAAGAAAAAGCAATCACTTAGCAGAGCTGTTACCCCAGATTTAGTCATGTTCCTTTAACTTAAGCTATTTACCCCTGTTAAAATATGCTAGACACTTAGCACCTCTAGAGTCTTGAAGGAAGGGAAGGATTTCAACAAAAAGATAGAAGTATCCATTCTAGCCATGGCAGATAGCAGGTAGGAAAAGGTGGTATGAGAATGGGGTATAGCAAAGGTATAACTTGACCTAAAAGTAGAGTTTGTGAAGGATAAATTATGTGAAATGAAAATTAAAAAAGAGGTTGGAGTCAGGTCATGAAGGACCTCGAATATCAAAGAAGGCTGTTGATCCCTAGAAAGTTGCTTTCCTTTTAGAAAAGTAGATCTAAGGACCTGTGCTAGCAGGCAATCCTGGAGGTGTCAGGGTGCTTGCTGCTAGACATGATTTGTACAAGATCACAAAAATAGCAAGGAGCAAATTTAAAATTCAGATCCAGACATTCTTATTAAAAATCCAGTTTTCTTTGAGACAATTTGTTCATCAGAATATTCTTTGATACAGATGTGGAACAACAGTCAGAAAGGGGAAAGATTACTGGCAGGAGGAATAGTCAAGAGGCTTCTAGGTCAGAAAGAGGTGATAAAAGCATACACTATGGTGATGTCAGTGAAAGAAAAATGAAGAGATAGAATAAATAAGACTTGACAATTAAGTGGATATAAGAGATGAACTAGAAGAGTCAAAAATGGTTTCCAGAGTTTAAACCTGGGTGATGAGGTGTATAGGGTTACCATCATTTACTTTTACCTCGTAGAGTTCATCCTGAAAAGATTAAGATAGAAAAGAGGATTCTACGTGTAGAAAGGAAACCTTGAATGTCACCATGAGTAAAAAATAAAGTGAGCCAGGAAGCTGAGAGCACCCAAAACTAATGCCATCTCCTTCACCTTCTGCTAAATCTCAACCTTTTCCATAGTACTAATCAATGGGAGGGACCTATTAATCAATCACAAAATTCCAAGAGTTTGAAGGTAATTTAGAAGCCATCCAGTTTAATATGTACATATGCCTATATATGTATATACAGGTATATATATTCATGTACAGGTACAGCTTTCAAAGGATAGATTTGAACCATGAACCAGAACTAGTTAAAAAGATAAAGTTCAAAATTGTGAATGTTGTTCATAGAATATGGATATACATAGATATATAAAATTATACCTATCTATCTATCCATCTCAAGAAGATTTCCAAGGATGACTCGCAAACCACACACACACACACACACACACACACACGGAGTTGGGGAGAGGGAGAGGGAGAGTTGAAGGGAGTCTAATACCTTTATTTTGTATATGAGAAAAACTAAGGTTTCAGAGAATTGAGTGCCAAAGGGATCCACCACACAAGAAAAGTTAATAACCCCCTCTCTAACCAATTCTCCTCCTGGTAAACCACTTTTGACAGACAACAGAAGACAAGGCTGGTCTCTGAGTAAGTTCAGAATAGCAAGGTTGGAGTATATCAGCTTTTAACACAGTGGGGCGAGATAGGGAGAAGTTTTCTCTTAAGAATGTCAGCCTTGTCAAGTTGTAAGTGAGGGAATCTGAGTGTGGCAGCCCCAGTCCATGGGAATGATAGATTATTTATTTATTTATTCATTTACATTAAGGTCAGTATATTCAATTCACAGTTGGGAAGGATGATTTTTGACATTTTCATAGGAGAGATTGATTGGTTTGTGTCCATTTTCGAAAATCACCATGGCAAGGGTCCATGGTAGAAACAAACCTAGAGAAAACTGTTTCTATCTCAAATATACCTTTTACCATTTTGGAAGGCATCTGGAGATACTGGAAAAGGACAAAAATATTAGCAGAATGTGAATAATATCCAACGCATACTTTCGCATTCCTAAATATAGTGCAACTGAGAAGCATTAAGACAGCATTTCTATTGAATTGTGTGCTCCATGAAAGTGGACTAAACCTCTCCAACGTAAAAAGAAGCTTTCCCAGCCCTTTTTAGCATATAAAAATCCTTCTCTATCCCTGGTCAGAGAAACTGGAAAAACCTTTGTACCAATACAAAAAGTAATGCAATGGAAGTACATAGGTGCTAATTGATCCCATGATTGCCTTCTATACTGATTCCCTAGATTAATCCATAAAATAAATATGGCTCCAGATATATGAAATGGGTCCTCTCAAGGATGAAATTTCTTTTCTGAAGTTTATTTTAGACTCAAACACCAGAACACAAATACAGAATAAAGAACCAAAACCATATCATAAACTTAAATACTAGAACTTAAATACAAAGTTAAAAAGAAAATAAGCATGTCATGTGCATAGTAGAACACCAGAGGATTCAAATTATATAACAATAAATTTTCATTTCAAGAAAGCCTGTATGATAAATAATACTTGTTGCGTGGAAAATTGTTCATCTTTTCTTTGCTTCCTTGTGAGTCCTTTTGTTTTATATTGTGTACTTTTTTACTTTGTTCTTTTTCCCCTTCCCCTCCCCAGAAGGCTACAATAAAGTTTAGATATGTTTCTCTATAGCTATAAATATACACGTACACATATACATTCATATGAATATATATACATATATGTACTTTCCCAAACATATTCTACACCTGATCTTTGTTTTTTGTTTGTGCATATCTTGTTTCCTATCCCTCCTGCCTCCTCTATTTTACTTCCACCCACTACCTTGCCCTCCTCTTACTTGCCTACCCCCCTCCAAGGAACCCCCCCATCCTCCCATTCCCATAAATCTAAACACCCTTCTATAACTATCTTTTACCTGTTCCATCCCCCTCCCCTCTAAAGATCCCTCCCTTGTCCTCTCCCCCTTCCCTATGCCCTTACCATTTTTTTCTTCTGAATTTAGAAGACTTTCATACTTTTCTAAATGTATATGGATTGTTCCCTCTTAAACCCATTCTCAATGAAAGTAGGTTGACTACCAGTCCTTCTCCCCCACCTAATTCCTTTATATCAATTCTTCCTCTTGTACCTCTTTTGTATAAGATAATTACTTTTTTTGGCTGTTCCTAACTGGTTTTACTTTTTAAATTCATATACTACTCAGGTTTTCCCCAATCTTACTTATGAGCTACCCAATTATTAATAAGAATCTTAGACATACATTATTTACTATATACACATACATACATATATTCACATACACACATATATACATACACATATATGTGTATATGTATATATACATATATATATACATATATACATACATACATATATATATATGTAACCTGTCTGTCCTTATGAATCCCTTATAATCAGTCTTTGGTATATGCCTTATATTTCTCTCGGTTCTTATAGGTCAAATCTTCTCTTAAGTTCAGGATTTTTTAACAAAATCTTGAAAGTCTGAGAGTTTATCAAATATCTAATTTTTTCTCATTCAGGATAATACTTAACCTTATAAGGGTATGATATTTTCAGCTGGGGCCTCAGTTCTTTTGCTCTTCAATATATTATATTCCAAGACCTGTGGTCCTTTAATGTCTCTGCTGCTAGGTCTTGTGTGAATCTAATTGTGGCACTACCATATTTAAATTATTTTAATCTTGATGCTTTTAATACTTTTTCCTTGAGCTGAGGGTTTCAGAATTTGACTATGATATTCCTATGAATTTTCCTCGTAGGATCTCTTTTAAGTGATGATCAATGGATTTTTTCTATTTCTACTTTCCCCTCTTGTTCTAATGCTTCAGGACAACTTTCTTTATTTCTTATATTATCATATCAAGATTCTTTTTTATCATAACTTTCAGTTAGTCCAATTATTTTTATATTTCCTCAATCTGTTGTTTTTCTTACAAGATGTTTCACTTTCTCTTCTATTTTTTCATTATTTATATTTTGGTTAATTATTTCTTGATCTGTTATAATTTCACTGACTTCACTTTGCCCAGTTCTAATTTTCAAGGTGTCATTTTCTTCCCTACAATTCTGGTTGACTTTCCTTTCATAACTTTCTTGTTTTTCTTAGATTATTCTTATTTTTTCTTTAGTTTTTCCTCCATCTCTGTCATTTAGTTTTTAAACTCTTTTTATTATCTTCTATGAATTCTTTTTGGGCAGGTGACCATTTGACATTACACTTTAGGGATTTCTTTACTTCAATATCCTCCTCTGAAGATAATCATGGTCATCTCTATTCCCATAATAGCTTTCTATGGTTGGATTCTTTCTCCTTTGCCTGAGCATTTTTTTTTGTGGTAAAAACTTAATTTTGTAGTCACCTCTAGCTCTGGGGTATGGGAAATGGTGCATCTTGCCCCAGATCTTCAGTTCTCCCTTCCTGCCTGGAACCAAAGCCAAACCTCTAACCTCCAGTGAATACCTGCAGCTAAGGGATTTCTGCTCCATTGCTTCTGCACTCACCAGGTATGTGCTGGTTCCTTCTTTCTCTGCTGTTCTTCATAGCACAGCTGTGTCTGGCGTTCCTTATCAGCAGAGATTCCCTCAATCTTCTCAGACTCAAATGCCCAATTCCCCTCACTATCCTGGGGGTGAAAGTTACAGTGGCTGGGGCTGAGGCAGCCTCCCAAACCAACTAACTGCAAGACTTGCAGCTTGTCATTGAAATGGACCCTAGCCTGGAGGTGTTTACTCTTCACAGGGACCAAGCCTAGTCCTGGGATTTTTCTTCTGATCTTCTCAAATTGTCCCAGGAAGACCCTCCCTTTGTGTCTCTATTCTTATTTATCCTACCCAAACTTTGTTCACCTTAAGGTGCTATTTTAACTCTTTTTTGGGGGAAATCTTGAAAGCTTGGAATTTTCTGACCTACTCTGCCATCTTCCCAGAATCCTCTCCAAGGATTAAATTTCTTAACCCCAATCCTCTAAACATTGAAGGAATTTGAGGCTTTTGGCTGAATATGAGGGGCTTGACCCAGATTCTGTGATAAGAGAGCACGACTTGGAAGAGACAGAGAAGTCAATCTAATTCAGCACCTACATTTTACAAATGAGGAAATTTAGGCTCATGGAGGTCAAGTGACTTTCCCTGATCTACACAATTGGTAATTATGCTGAGATTTGAGCTCAGCTTTCCTGATTTCAGAACCAGTGCTACTTCTGCTATATCGTGCCTAGAGTTATGGACGTCTTAGGAGATGAGCTTCAGAGAGGTCATAGGACACAAGAGAAAGGACTCTTCAAAATCTAATTTTTTCTGCTAACATATGGCTAGAAAATGACAAAGATAGAGAAGACTGTATAGATACAGGGAGTTATTGCCAATGATGTCCTATTACTGATTCCTACTCTCATCAACTACTGATTCACACACACACACACACACACACACACACACACACATTAATCCAATGTGCCATGCTTAATGAATTATTGATACTTCACCATTACAAGGACCAATAATTTCATTGGAAGGTAAGAACTCCTTCCACTAACATAAACTGCAACATCTCTGTGACTTAGTGGATGGTCTCTGAGAATACCTTGATGAAAAAAAAATTTAACCTTATGCCAAACTGGTAATCAATGAGCTTCTCTAAACTTAGCCAGGTCAATATTTGGACAAAAAAAGTATAAATTGTGTTGTCAGACCCTACTTGAAGATTTTACAGCATAGGAGGATCCACTAGACTTTATGCTTCTTTAATACAGCTTTTGGGAACTCAGGGTCACCTCCACACTGTGATGAGGAAGCCAAGAATGACTTTAGTGAAGTTTATTGATATAAAGCTATACACAGTTAACCAGGGAAAGTGTTTTCCTATAAAATAGACTTCTCAATGTTGACTACAGTTACTGTAATAGCCATAATAAACCTTAAGTTAAATCTACTTGTTGTTTAACTCAAAGGAGCTTTCAGCTTTCATCTTAACAGAGTTTTGCACATAGTAGGCAGGGAATAAATGTTTGCCATTGAATTGAATCAACTCCTAAATTTATCCCAATTTATAAAAGTGCATTCTGGTTTGTGTCTGTTTAAAAATCATTTGGCATCAGAAAATTCCCTGTTTAACTATTTATATGGGAAACTCAAAGTGATTAAAACAACTACGTATGTGTGTCAGCACCATGGCCAGGGATGGCAGCAGAGAGTAGCAAATCTTCCACCAGCTCCTTAGCTAGGGAAAAGCAAAGAACTGGCTATGTGCAGGCTGCACTGTGATAACTTTACTAGCTGGTGGAAATGATGTGTGATGAGGAGATCTGAGGAAGAGGGAGAGTTTGGGTTACTGCTAATAGTCTATGAAACTAGTCACTACTGTGAAGCCTTTAAATAGAATTAGCTATCAGAGATAGCTGTCCTGTCTCTGATAGACAACCTATCCTGAGGCATAGACTAGACATGACTATATATATGCCTCATTTTTTGCATTTCTTTTAATCGTGCTTCACAGATAGTGAATTTTCTAGTTCACAACCATTTAAAAAATAATAGTGTAAATTAGTGCTTACTTTTATTTCTCCCCAAATTCATAGAATCATAGTTCTAGAGTTACAAAGGACCTTAGAGGATATCAAGTTTACCTCCTACATTTTGCATATGAAGAAACTGAGATGCAGAAAAGTAGTGACTGATAAAGGATCACACAGGAAAATTTCATATATACACATACATACCTATATGTATAGATAGATATGTGTATTGTGTATATATGTATGTCTACATGTACATGTGTATATGTGTATATTTTCAAAGACCTAGTGTCTTCCTTGATCTTTCCATCTGCACAGCCTCCCTTCCTAGGAAAATTTCTCAGGAAAATTCATAGAATCATAAATTTAAAGCTGAAAGGAATCTTTAAGTTCAATCTAATCATTTTTATAAATGGGGAAACTGTAATGCAGGGATGTTAAATGACATTCCTCTAGGTCACACAGATAGGGATTTAAATAAAGGTTTTCATTTTCAAGTATAAGTATAAGTCTTCTTCCCATCCACCAATTTTCACCAGAGTTCATGGAAAAAATCCTCAAAACTGTGCATATTTTCTTGGTGTGCTATAGCTGCATTTTTTTTTAAAAAAGAGAAAGTTTCTTTTAATCTAGTATATACTTCCCCAAATTAACCTAGAAATTGTGAACTAGATATCTTGACTATGTCCATGTAGCCCCAAAATAGAGGAAAAGAACTAGTTGTCCCATTAATGTGGTCATGTAAAAAAGTAAATTGTACATTTGAAGCTCTTGCTGGAGAGTTGCAAACTGGCACTGACATTTCTTAAGGGGCCCTGGTCATGCTCACTTCTTTCCCAGCTCACCTCACTACTTGACTTCTCTACCTCTCCTTCTTCCTAGCTCTCCTTTCCAGTTTACCTTGGTGTTTTTGTCTTCCTCCAATGTAATGTAAACTCACTGAGGTCAAAGGTTATATTGTTTGCTTGTGTTTGCATCTTCAGGATTTAGCACAATTCCTAGTACCTAATAAATTCTCATTCGCTCTCTTTCTTTCTCTTTCCCTTCTTCCCTCCCTCTCCATCTCCTCCTTCCCTGCCTCTCTTCCTCCCTTTCTCCCTCCTTCAGAAAACCAGAAGGTCCTTTGAAAAACATTTTTGATGAGGTTGCCAAATAAACATTTATTAATTTCCTATTATGTGCCAGGCTCTGTGTAAGGGCTCAGGATACTAAAATAAGAGTGAAGGTATCACCTGAGCTCAAATTTTCATTCTAATAGAGAAGACATAATGTACATATAATATACATATATGGAAGGATATAAGCATAAACATTTAACATATATCTGTCTATAAATATCTATACGTAAGCACACAGCATTTGCCTATGTACACATATATAGAATATATACAAAATGGGTCTTGTCTTCAGTTCTATTTAAGCCATTACATCACTATGAAATTCTACTTGCTTTTAATGATAAGCACAAAATCATTGGTCCCACCTCCATCTACAACACATTCTAGCATTTAATAAGACCTGCTGTTTGGAAAGTCATCCTTGTAGCTCACCCAGACTTAGGTTGACATCTGCATGCTCTACTCTCAGTGGAGATGGAGAATCTTTATTAATCCACTTCAAAAGCCTGGAGAGTATCCAGCAATACCATCTCCATACATTTTCAAATAGTCACTTCATTTAAAATGTAGACTTTTTCATTTAGCTAAGTGAAACAGGTCAGTGGTCATGGGGATGATACCTGTTGAGCCATTGCCACAGAACAAGATTATAGCTAATGAGGCCCTTTTTGTTCAGTAGCCTAAAGATAACATTGACTCCTTCACTTCTTCTTCCTCCTTCTCTTCTCCTCCTCCTCCTTCTTTTTCTCCTCCTCCTTCATCTTCTTCTCCTCCTCCTCCTCCTTTTTATTCTCCTCCTTCATGTCCTCCTCCTCCTCCTCCTTCTTCTTCTTCTTCTTCTTCTTCCTCTTCCTCTTCCTCTTCTTCTTCTTCTTCTTCTTCTTCTTCTTCTTCCCCTTCCTCTTCCTCTTCCTCTTCTTCTTCCTCTTCCTCTTCCTCTTCCTCTTCTTCTTCTTCTTCTTCCTCTTCTTCTTCTTCTTCTTCTTCTTCTTCTTCTTCTTCTTCTTCTTTTTTCCTTTGCCCCTTTGGTAAAAAGTTTGGAAAATGATGAGTTATCTGCTAATGAAATAGCAATTTGTATTGGAAGCTTCACTCCCAGTACATTTCATAACTCCAAAGCCTTTCCTGCCATAAAGAGCAGTCATGAGACAACATACATAAGTATATTGATAGGTTTTTGTAACCCAGTCTTTTCAGAATTTATAATAATTTTAAAAGCATTCATCAAAAAGTCTGTAGTCTCACTTGATATTTTTCACTTTTCCATCGTGAAATACAGAAACGAATCAGTGTAATCAGCTGGCACAGATACAGTGAGGTATCTTCCTCAAATGTCAAGGCACTATGGTGATCAGCGCTGTATAAATACAGAGGTAGAGAGACATAAACTGTCAGTCTCTCAAGGAGAATAAAAATATGAATGACCAAAATATCAAGGCTTTCTTCATACCTGCTGCTCTGACAGCATTCCACTCCCACCATAACCAGGGACAAAGGGACTTAGGAGTAAGAAATAGGTAACCTAAGTTAATGCAGCATTTCCAATTTAATTGTAATATTCAACCTATTTAATGACCATTAGGGTAATAGAATACTTTCAAAAGTCAGGAAATTACACAAGATGACATAGAATCCCAGATTTAGGGGTGGAAGGGATATAAGAGGCCTCCTAATCCAAGCCTACCACTTACATCGTGCTCCTCATTTTACAGATAAGAATGCTAAAGCCCAGAGAAATTAAGCGGCTTGCCTACAGAAACACAGCTGGTGAGTTTCAGAGAGAAAGAATTTGAAAGTAGGTCCTTTCATTACATTCCAAGTCTTTCTGCCTTACACCATTGAATGCAACTCCCTTATTTTATAGATAAGAAATTTGGGGCTCAGAGAGGATAAGTAATTATTCAAGTTCATATGGGTAAATCACAGAGATGGGACTGATTCTAGGTCTTGTGACTCCAAATCCCTCGCACATTCTACTATAAAATTTTAACTCTAGGATTTTAATGGTTCATAGTCAATAATTTTTCATTGGATCGTTTTAGGGCATCTAAGTGGTACAGTGGAGCACCAGGCCTGGAGTAAGGAAGACTGATCTTTGTGAGCTCAAATCCAGCCTCAGATACTTTCTATCTGTGTGACCTTGGCCAAGTTGCTTAATCCTTCTTGCTTCAGCTTCCTCATCTATAAAATGGGCTAGAGCAGGAAATGACAAACCACTCCAGTATCTTTGACAAGAAAACCCCAAATGAGGTCACAAAGAATGGAATGCAACTGAAACGATGGAACAAAAACAAAAATATATGCACTCACATACATACATATATACACATACGTTACATATACACGTATATTCTTATAAACTCATTTGCCAGTCTGCCCTAAATTCTCTCCAATTCTGACCTTAACCCTAAATGTGCTCTGATTCTAACCCTAAATACATATATATGCATACACATATTTACATATATTTTGGAATAATTGGCTTCTTTTGCAATCCTAAGTATTTTATTTTATGCATTTAAAATTATTATTTTGAGAAAGGGTGCAAAAGATTCATTGGATTGCCAAAGAAGTTTATGACACGATTATTTTTATTCCTAAAGTTTAAGTTGCACATAGACATTAACATTTCCTAAGAACTACCTGCGTTTCCTAGGAGTATATCTCAATTTTTTTTTCTTTCAATCTGACCCTGGGATTTCATTGTTTTCAGAATTCCAAGTAAGGAAACTTTCCACCAATGCATGTTTACATTTGCTCTGAATGTGATCATCTCTGGGACGCTGAGAAGTTGAGAAACTTTTCCATGGTCACATAGCTGATATGTGCCATGGACAGGACTTGAACCCAGGCCCTTTTGATTTCCAGGATGCCACCATGCCTCACACCATGCATATTTAGATTACTAAGAGAAATGCCCCTTGTCTAATGTTGCTGCAACTAAACCATACATCCTCTTTCTGAATAATGAAAGGATTTAGGTGGATTCCCAAAGCTCTGGAATGCCAGTTTTCTCTTCTATTATAATTCTGTTTTGTTTTTCTTTGTCCCAAGCAGCCCAATTTCCTTTCACCTTGTCTGTGCTTCTACAAGAGAGCATGATGCTTTGCCACTGAGCCTCATGTCTTGACAGTGTTTTCCATCACAGTGTGAGAATTTTTTCATTTTCCCAGGCTCTTGAGATCAGCTCCAGCCCTTGTGTGTAGGATGGCTTTTTTTTTTAAGACAGCTGAAGTGGATAAGAGCAACTCCCCCAACACACCAAGGAGGAAGACGTGCATGTTTTGCTACCCATGGCATCAGCCTCCTTGACGCTTAGCCCCACAATCACCTGTTCTTCCAGGCTCAGCTTGATCTTGTGGAAATGAGGAATGTTTCATCCCCTGAGCTCTTGAATGGGACTGCACCATTATTCAGTGAGCTCTGGGGGCCCATCAAAAAAAAAAGAAACAGGAGACCAAACCTACTTTAATTGCAATTGTGGAACCCTCAGGAATAGAATTCCTGACAAGGTCTGACAGCTACAGCTATCTCTTTCCTGGTCCATTTAAAAACTAAAATGCTGTGACTTTTTAATATATTAAATAATACCCTCCACAGCCACTTGGACTATTTTCCACTTGGGTGATAATGATGGTCAGGTACAATTGTTTTGCTTGTTTTCTGCAAAGGTATCAATTGGTTTTAGATAAGGGAACATAGTCAAAAGGAATAAAAGAGCTGCAATCTAAAGTCAATGTTGTCTTAATTGCAAATTGCCCTAATTAGATGGAGCCAGTAAAGGTAGTTACAGTATTGCATAGGTTAGTTATATTTTTATAAACAATAACTCCTACATTTTCTTTGTATCATGGGTACCACACAGAGTAGATATGACCAATCTGAAAATATTATGAATAATAAACTCACTGGGCTTGCAAGTCAGGAAAACCTTACGTCAAATACTGCCTCAGACATTAACAAGCTCTGTGACTTCACTTAATCTCTCAGCCTCAGTTTCCTCAGTTGTAAAATGAAGGTGTTAGACTGATTACCTTCTGGAGTCCACTCTAATTCTATCTGTGATCTAGTTAATATTTATATAAACCTTGAATGTCTGGAAAATCCTGGAAATTCCCTTATTCTCCTGGCCATCTCACTCTAGAACATCAACATCCTTCCATCCCTGTGATGAATATCATTTCTTCCACTGTGGAGACCTTCCAGGGACCTTCAATTTGGGAGAGATTCAAGTTAACCCTCCTTTATGCCTTTCCTAGTTTGCTTCTATCTGTACTTTGCCACCAAGCCCTTACTCAGGTATCTTCTTCCCTAAATCCTTTCAATTCCTTCTTATGTATTTTCTTGCCATATTAAATTATAAACCCCTTGAGGGCAAGGATGTCTTTCTTTAGCTATTATTTGTATTCCTAGCACTTGCCTGGGATGTAAACACTTAACAAATGCTTGTTTGCTGAAAACAGCAGATCTTACCTTGTCATTCCTCTACTCAATAAATATCAATGGCTCCCTATTACTTCCAGGAATAAATTTAGAACCCTTTTTGAGCTTTTAAAGTCATTCTTAACCTGGTCCTCTTCTACCTTTCCAATCTTCTGATACTTTAATCCCCTTCACATGCTCCACAAGCCAACCATACTGACCTGCTTGCTGTTCCTTGCACACAACGCTAGCCCCCAACCCCAAGTTGATTGTTTTTTGGGTTTTTTTTTTTTGCTTTTTTCCCCACTGGCTGCCCCATGACTGGAATGCACTCTCTCCTTTCATCTACCTCTAGACTTCCTTGGCTTCCTTCAAAACTAAGTTGGAATCCCATCCTCTATAAGAGAACTTTCGTGGGAACCAGCAACTCCCACTTCCTTCTCTTTTAAATTTCCTTATAGTATGTACATTATTGCTCGAAAGTTTTCTCTTTCCTTTAGAATGGAAGCTCCTAGAGAGCAAAGACTGTATTTTTGCCTTTCTTTGTGACCCCAGTACTTAGCACAGTCAACACAAAGTTGGTTGGTTGTTGTCCTTCGTTCTTGAAGAGGACCAAAATGGCATCACCATGATAAAGTGAAGTTTCTATGACTGTGGTTGATCAGACCAATACGAGTTCGGAATGCCTTACCACAGACTGGGGACAGATAAATCATGTGAACACTTGAGGTGGTTACTTCAAGTTTACTCATCCTATGTTTCCTTTGTGCTGTTTTAATTCTGCTTTGCTCATAGAACAGCACCCTTTCTGATGTGGGCATACCTTGCAGAGTGGTCCTGTGCTGGTATCTCCCATGTTGCTGAATCAAATCCAAAATTCTTGAGAGAGATCTTGAGAGTGTCCTTGTATCGCTTCTTCTGGCCACCATATGATCACCTACCCCATGTGAATTTCCATAAAATAGTTTTTTTGGCAAGCATGCATTTTGCATTTGAACAATGTGGCCAGCCCATTGGAGTTCTACTCTCTGAAGCATAGTTTGAATGCTTGGCAGTTTAGTTCGAGCAAGGACCTCAGTGTCTGGTACCTTATCCTGCCAGGTGATCTTCAGAATCTTCCTAAGATGGTTCAAATGGAAGCAATTCAGTTTCCTGGCATGGCATTGGTAGACTGTCCATGTTTCACAAGTATACAACAATGAGGTCAGCACAATGGCTCTGTAGATCTTCAGTTTGGTAGTCAGTCTAATACATTACTCTTCTCTCTCATACTTTTATTTAGAGCCTCCCAAACACTGAGCTAGCTCTGGCAATGCATATGTCCACCTCAATGTCAATGTGTACATCCCTGGAAAGTACACTACCAAGTACACTATCCACAACATTCAAACTTCTCCATTTGTTGTAACCAATGGCTCCACATATGGATGGTGTGGTGGTGGTTGATGAACCCTAACCTGTGTTTTCTTGGTGTTAATTATTAGGCCAAAATTAGCACAGGCAGCAGAGAATTAATCCATACTTTTGTTACATCTCAGCTTCAGAGGTTGCACTGAGTGCACAATCATCTACGAACAGAAAATCATGCCTCATACAAAGTAAACACTTGATAAATATTTGTTGACTGACTTATTGACCACGCTGTGAGGTATTTGATACTCTTATGACTATTTTACAGGTGAGGAAACTGAGACTTCACACAGCTAATAAGTGTCTGAGTCATGATAAAAACTCAGATATTCCTAGCTCCAAGTCTCATACTCTATCCCCTTTGCTTCCTAGTTGCCTCCATGATGACAAAAGATAACTTGATTACAACAAGTCAGAGGAAAAGCATTCATAGAACATGTAAACAGAAAAGTAGGAGGGCTGGTTATACATGCAGACTGAAAGATACCAGAACAAAGAGGTAGTGTTGTAACATACAGTGATCTGGACTGGAATCTGAGGACTTGGGTTCACAGCCTTTGATGCATATTACTCATGTAACTTTACGCAGACCTCAGAATCTCCATGGTCCTTAATTTTCTCATCTTTAAAATGAGGGGGATAAAGCAAATGGCTTTTGAGATGCCTTCCAGTATCAGAAAAATGAACCTATGAGTAGCCTCTATGTCACACTGGTAGCCATAGAATCTTTTATCCCAGGCACAGTATAAAGTCCCCTGTATATTATGACAACCATAGATTTCAAGAGGAAAGAGACCTTTGAGGTAACCTACTGTAGCTCCCTCATTTTATAGATAAAGAATCTAAGGTCCCAAGTCAAAGTAGATAAAATAGGAGAGCTGAGATTTGAAACCAGGTCTTCTGCCTCAAAGCCCAATGTTCTTCCTATGGCACCATGCCTTCTTCCCTCTCTGGAAGAGTTATGGATAGGGGTAAACAAGAAGTATTTGAAAAGAGCAGGCATGGATGGATCGCAACCTGCACTGACCACAGCAGTGCCCACTCTGATAAGACTGTGAACCTAGCAAGGTTTCTAAGTAAAGTCAAAGTATTCCATTGAGTACATTGAAATGTTTGTTAGTTGGTTTGCTAGCCTTTTGTCTCTACACTTCTCAGTATTTGAGCAGAAGGATAAAAGTACTAGCCAGAAACCTTAAAAATAGGCTAGGAATAGAAATCCAGCACTAATAGGAATGTGTCCAGTACCTTAAGGATGCTCCCATATAACTTAGAAAGTGAGCTGCCAGCGTGCACCTATTGTGTTATGCTGTGGGAAGCAAGGCAAAAAAGGAACATTGGTATTATTACTGCCTTAGACTGCAGCAAAATTAATCTTCATTTTATCCTACTGAAGACAGTGAGTGAACAAAAATATTTATCAGGGGCATTCCTCTAGCCACCATATCATTTTTGAATAAAATCTTAGTTTTCTCGGTGACATTTCCACCCAGAGGTGTCCTCTGTGGCTGGTCTTGGATAAGAAGCAATTCAGTATATGTAATCAAAAAATGCAAAACTTCCCCAGACACAAAAGGGGACCGTTAACTGCTTACTGGCGCTTGCAAGGAAAAGTAGGATGAAAATGATACCAATGTTTAAAAAAAAATAGCTCATATTTCAGTAGAGATCACCATTCTATTGTACACTGATGAAATCTGGTTTTAGCCTGAACAATGAATGTTCCCAACAATTACAGTTCCCATAAATCCAATGGGAAATCAGAGGCAACAGCTTTTAGGTACAACAGCAGCTATTGGTGGTTATGTCTATGTAATGGGGGAACAAGTGGATAAAAGGTGAAAATTTCCATCTGTCAACCAAGAAACCAGATATGAGAGAATGAAAAGAAGGGAAAGAAAAACAGAAGTGCAGAGAGGAATAGGGAGAGGGAAAGAGAGAGGCAGAGACACAAAGACACACACACATATACAGAGAATTGTTTCTGTTGAATTGCTGAGGTACACCTAGGGGAAACTGAGGTTTTGCCTGTGGTCACCAAATTCAGAGGGTGTTTATAAGCAACTTTCCATTGTCCAACACTATAGAAAGAATATAGTTTAGTGCCTAGTGAACAAAAATAATTAATACTAATAGAAAAGTACCAGATTAAAAACTAGTGTGAGCTCATCTCCACCCTAATCCTTGTTCTCATTTAGCATAGCGATAGTCTAACTTCTCCAAGAATAGAAGGTGTAGTCTATACCACTTGACCCAGACATGATTTTTGTCATCTTCCCTACAAACAGAAATTCCTAGTTAGTTCTCTGATAAACTGACGGAAGAACTCAATTAGACTATTTGTTGAAAGATGGCTTTCATTACTGTCTATTGTGAATATGTGGTTCCAATTAGAGGAATAGGATAATAAGAAGGTATGAAAGTCATTAAAAGCCAAGCACAAGACTTTATATTTGTATTGAAGGTAATGGGGAGCCACTTAAGTTTGTTGAATTGGGGTGGGAGGGGTATGGTTAGATCATATTGACAGCGGAGTAGAGGATGAATTAGAACGGTAGGAAATTTGAAGCAGAAAGGCCAACCAACAGGTTATTGCAATAGTCCTGGGATGAGGTGATAAAGGCATGTACCAGGGTGATAGCAGCATTTTCTTCACAACTCCAATCTTTTAGAATTTCCCACAGCATCACCTTAAGGGACTTTTCCAATGTCACACAGCCAGTATGTAGCAGAGATAGCACTTGAATGCAGGACTTCCTGAATGCAACATGAATTGTATATTAGCTATGCAACTGTGCCTTTAATTTCATATGGTAGTAACAAAATCAGCGGAGAGGATGTATGGTGTGGAGGATACACAACTAGTTTCCAGGCAGGAAGATACGAGTGTACATTCTGCTTGAATGTTCAAAGTCATGGAATCAAATGTGGGTGCGCATGTACACACATACACATGCATGCACACACACGTGCACTCACACATACACACACACACACACACACACACCCCTCTGTCACAGTAAATGTTTCAAGTAGTCAGGAAAATATTTATAAAATTCCCCATTGCATTCCACCCCATTCAACTTAATTCAAATCAATAGGGTTTTTTTTTTTGTCATTATTTAATCATTTCAGTCATGTTTGACTCTTTGTGACCCCGTTTAGGATTTGCTTGGCAAAGATACAATCTGAAATTTTCACCTTCACAAAGATATTCACCATGTCCTTCTCCAGATAAGGAACTGTGGCAAGCAGCATTAAGTGACTTGCTTAAGGCCAGATTTGAACTCACAAATATGTCTTCCTGATTTCATTTCCAGAACTCCATCCACTGTGCCATCTATCTGCCCCAACAAAATATTATTAAGCTTATATTACTTGCCAAGCACTGTGCTATTCACCGGAGATCTGGGGGCAAAAAAACAAAATGAAGTAGTCCCTGTCCTCAGGGTACTTAAATTCGTAGATGGTCAGATTGCTAACAGGAGGGGAAGATGTGGCAGTCTAGGACAGACCATTCCCAAACACCTGAATTCTCCAAGCAGCCACCTGAACCAATCCTGGGTCATGGAGGCTAGGGAGAAAACACTAAGACACTCATGGCGCATCAGTCAGACTAAAATAACTTTCTTTCCTGTCTGGCCAGGAAAATACTGAAGAAAGAAGTTTGAAAGATCCTGGAAAAGAAACCAGTAAATATGGCAATGATTTAAAATAGAGAGGAGACAAGACTGAGCATGGGGGTGGAAAATGCTTTTGATCCATACCATTTAAGGTTTTCTCTTCCCAAATGAGCATAATTTCTCCAGTCAAGGTCAGTTAGTGTTAAAAGCAGTATGATGGCCTGCTGGCAGCATGTCACTTATTTCTTATGTACTGGTATATTCAGAATGGGAAGATTATGCAATATAGAATTGGAACCTTCCCCAGCATCAGCATTTGTTCTGTTAACCTCCATAGTGCCTTTTGAAGGAAGCAGCCTGTGCAGTCTCTCTCATTCTCTCTTGGTTCAATCGAGACAGCATTTCTGTGAAAAGTGACATATTTTAAAAATTGTTATTTACTGAAATGCGAAGGTGACGAATTGGAAAAGTTACCCCAAACTGTGTAGCACTCCATGAGATTTACTGATATGATTGGCCTACTTTGAAAAAATAAAATGGGGCTGGATACTCTATTTTCTCTATTTCTAGGTACTCCCACCTATTCTGCAAAGCTCTCTATTTGTAAAGAAACTTCATTTTCAGGTCTGGTTCTGAGACTGTGATTTTTTTCTTTTTTATTTCAGAACTAGAATAGGCTGAAACTTGTTTTTCCTTGGTGGATGGGTGAGGGAGTCCCTGAAGGATAACATTAGAACAACATTGTACGATGACCAACTTTGATAGACTTAGCTCTTCTCAACAATACAATGATCTAAGACAACTCCAAAAAACTCATGATGTAAAAAGTTATCCATATCCAGAGAAAGAACTATGTGGTCTGAGTGTACATCAAAGCATACTATTTTCATTTTTTTGTTGTTTTTTTCCCCTTCCTTGTACTTTTTGCTCTGACTTCTTTCATAATATGAGTATTGTGGAAATATGTTTAACAGGATTGTACAAGTAGAGTCTATATTGGATTGCATGCCATTTTGGGAAGGGCGTTAGGGAAGGAAGGGGGGAAAAATTGGAACTCATAATCTTATAAAAGTAAATGTTGAAAACTAGAAATAAATAGACAGAAAAACAAATAAATAAAAGGGAAAAAACTACTAAGATTAGGAAGTCTGCTATTCTGGGTAAAGGAGGTCCAGATGAATGCCAGATTGCCATTTGAGTTTTTCCAAGGGAGATCTCACATAATAATAGTAGTAATGTTAATAAAAGTAATAACCATCAGCTCAGTGAGCCTAAAGAAGCAAGTTTACATCCCAACATTTTTTATTCAATTATAAAAAGCAAGCATTTTACTTACTCAATAATCCATTTAAAATTTAAAGTCAATGAACCTCAGTAGCATTTATCTCAGGATCACTTCCATCTGAACAACATATAAGATAAGAGGAATTCTTGTTAATAACAATAAAAATGACATGTCAC
Organism: Notamacropus eugenii; assembly: GCF_028372415.1. Lineage (NCBI taxonomy): Eukaryota > Metazoa > Chordata > Mammalia > Diprotodontia > Macropodidae > Notamacropus > Notamacropus eugenii. Next base: position 280,505,045 of record NC_092874.1, read on the forward strand.
TTTAATTCTCAGGGAGTAACTTTCCTTATCTATAAAATGAGGGCATTATACTGGATTTCCTCTGAGGTCCTTTTCAAGTCTTATCCCTATGACCTCACTTGGCCTCAGTTTCCTCATCTGTAAAATGAAGGACAGAGGGTGAAGGGAGGATCCCTTCTGAGGGCTCTGAATCTCTAACTATATGGTCTTATGGTCTACAAAATATTCATAGGACATGTCTCTCGGGGTTTTTGTGACACTGAAATGAGATGGAATAATGTGTGCACATCAATGGGTAAATCAGTATGGTGGGGTTGTAGAGAATGTAGAGGGTAGAATGGCATAAGAAGCCTGGAGAAGTTGGAAGGGACCAGGTAGTGAGGAGATAACAAATTCCTGAAGAGTACATGTTTCATTCTGAAAGTACTAGGAAGCCTAAATGGACCAAATGGCCTCTAAAGTCCCTTCAATCTCTAAATCTAAACTCTTGTGATAAGAATAGGCAATGGTGCTGCCATTTTACAGATCTAGAAATTAACATGGAAAAGTTCATAGGCATTTCCAAAGTCACCCACAGAGTTAGCAGTAGAGCCACTATGTGAACGTGAGTATTTGGACTCCAGCACCAGGCTCCAAACTGACTCTTTCCATACTAATGTAGCCACCTTGGCATCCATTCCGCTTCTTGTAAGGCATGTGCGGTACAGTTTAGGAACCTGGCAAATGTTCATATGGATGGGCCATATGCAAGTTGGATGTGCATAAGTCACATTTTTATCATCTCAACATGGCTAAACTGCCTCTATTAATATTCCAAATCATTTCTTCAGTTCTAAATGTTCTTGCAAAATTCAAAAGAATGATTTGATTGAGACATTACATTTATACATAGAAAATGAGGCTGTAAATCATTTATATGCTGCTATGATAGACTTGTGGTTTAAAAAAAACACAAGTTAACTTTCTTTGTTGTTTCCTAAACACCATCTTGAAGTTGTTTATTCCTATTGTTGAAAATAATTCAGCATTGGTTGATTTTCCCCCAAAAGTCTTGAAAACACAACACATATTTAAATGATTATTTACAAAGGAAAAGTCAGATTAGTTTTCCATTGGGGGTGAATGGGCAGGACTCTGGGTTATCCACTAACATATTTTAGGCAAAACATCATTATGTCAAAATGAGATGACCTCATCTTTTTTAGAACTTATTTCTTAGCTATCATGAGACAAGATAGTAGAGTGAAAAGAAATGTTATAATCTCCACCTCCCAACACACATACACACACACACACATTTATTATATGTAAGACTTTGGGCAAGTTATTTAGGCTCTGTGAAACTCAATTCTTTTTTTTTAAATGAAAATAAGAACATTTGCCCTGGGAGGCATTAAGAAATAATGAATGGAGAACCAGTAGAAGGGTCATAGTGTCACGATGACTTGGATTGGACAGATATGGCTGTTTGACCATTGACAAGTAACATAACCTCTCATTGTTACAGGTAGCCCCTAAGTTGTAGAAAAGGAATTCATCCGTTTGGATAGAAGGAGTTTCCTCACAGACCATTCCCTACACCAGTAAAATCATAGGCCAACTTCTCTCACAAACACACATGCACACACACACACACACACACACACACTCACACACACACACACTTTGCCTGTATACTTACTTAAAGTTGTCTTTATGACAAATTTAAAAAAAAAAAAACATTTTCCTCCCTCCCTAAATTTCCTGTCTTCCTCACTTCTTGGCTTATTATATGGCCAATCTCTTAGACATTCAGATGTGAAAGTCTGAAGTCCTCTTATACTTTCCTTTCACCCTTACCCCCACATCAGTTCAGTTGCTAAGTCCTGCCTGATGTCTCTGCCAAAGCAACACTCACAAGTACATCTCTTTCTTTCTCCTTACCTTATTTCAGATGTTCAATAAGTCTCATCTGAACTACTAAAATGCATTGATCTCCTTTGTTTTTACATTGCCTCTAATTCCAAATATATCCTTCTTCCTTCCCCTCTCTAGAGAGCCATCCCTTGTCAATAATCAATGAACATTTATTAAGCTTCTGCTATGTATTCCAGGCACTGTGCTAATAGTACCTTTCTAACAAAGAGTAAAAAAGAATGGGAGAAAAGAAAAGCAGTTCAGTAAAACTAACTGGCCCATCAATTAGTCTAAAAGTATTTGCGATGGTCCATAACCCATAGTCCTCCACTTCTGGAAAGCAGAAAGGGAAGGTTCAACTAGATCACTGAAAGAGCCTTCTAATGGAACCCCTAACATCAAATTTCTCCCCACTCCATTCTATCCTATGCACAAATGCCAGATAAGTCTCCCTAATGCACAGCTCTGAGCATGTGCTATGAATGACTCCCAGCATCTACTGAATGTAGCCCAAAGATTGGACTGGCATTCACAAAACCCCATGCAATCTGTTTCCAACCTTATCTCACACTGTTGCCATCTATTCTCTAGCTAAACAGGAGCACCTGTCATTTCCTGAATTCTGGACAGTATGCCCCCATTCTTTGCTCATGCTGTGCCTTTCCACCAGGAATATTATCTTCCTACATCTCTACTAGCTGAAATCCTACTCATCTTTCCAGGCTTAGTTCAGATATTTTCCTTACCCAATACAAAGTAATGCCTTCCTCATTGCACAACTCTATACACCAGCATCAAGCACAGTCCTTGACACATAGTAGGAATTTAATAATATTTGTTAAATTTCTGATTCTCTTACATTTTATATTGATACTCAGACATAATATTGATCATATTCTCATTGACATCATCATCACTGTTACTATTAATTTGTGACAGATCTATCTAAGCAACAAAATTGTAAGCCACTTGAGGACGTGAGAAAAGTCTTATTTGTTTTCTATTTTTCCCATCATTCTCTAATTCTTTGCATTATGTTATAGAATTACATATTGATTCTTCACTTGGATCAACAAGGATTTATTAAGTGACAATATGTTCCAGGCATGGTGATAGGTACTTGGAATATAAATACAAAGAATGAAGTGACCTAGTGTTTATTAAAGTTTTTGGTAAAATTCTAAGGTTCAATAGGAATCACTAACATGAGTGCCCTTTCCCTTTGTCTTCCCTTTCCTCAGTCTCTGGCTTCTCTGACCCAGACATCTGGGTCAGAAGAACTCCGTGATGCTTACCTTGGTTTGCTGAGCTGGGATCCCCAAACACAGACTCTCTGGTTGAATAGAGCTCCAGGTCTTACTGGCTTCCTTGCCACTGTATCCTAGGGTCCTCTGAGTCTTACCATCTGTGTTACTGCTATGCCCTCTAGATGCTCTGACATTTCCATCTGCAATGTTGATTCACCTTAAGGAAATCTAGACCTTGCCATCCACCCTGGAACCGTACCTATGGGACTTCTGAAACTCCATTTTCCCTAGAGCAAAACACATTTATATACATGGTCTCTGCCCTTTCACGCCTTAAATATGAGTTCCTTGAGAGCAGGGACTGCATCATTTCTTCTATTAATATTCCCAGTATTTAACACAATGCTTGTGACATAGTAAGCGCTTAATAAAGGCCAATTCATTCCTTCATTCATTTATTCACTATATCTTGTGTTCACATTTAAGTAGAGAAAATGTGAAATAAGCCAACATTTTACTTATTTCAGTTTTCTACCACATTGGATGTCTCCACAAAAGTTCTCTTTCAATGCTTCTTTATCCCCTGAAGGTGACTCCATGTGACCAGAGGCTATGCCAGCCAACTTCAAGTTCTCAATAGGTCTGCCAGGCTGGTGGCTCAAGGCCTCCCAAAGTAAATTCAGAGATGCTCATCACCAGAAACCTCATCCCAAAGTGATAGAATTTTTTGAGTCATACTCAAAAAGGCCATCTTATAAAGTAGAGGAAGATTTTGATCTACCTTAAAGAGAATGCATATGGTGATAAAATTGAATCTGGTCTTCTGTCTTCCCCTTGAAGGCCTTTTGCATTGATTGTTTTCTGTGCTTAGAATGCAATCTCCCTTCCCCATTACCTCTTAGAATCCTTAATTTCCTTCAAGGATCAGCTCTGTATTCCACCCTACAACAAAGTTTTCTGTGATTTCACCAATTTCTCTGTTGTACACTCTATAGTCCAACCATGCTGGTCTATTGGCTCTTACTCATATGTTGCCCCATTTCCCCATCTCTGGCCTTTGCAATGTCCTGGATTGCTTTTTCCTTTCCTCTTCCTCCCCTCGCCCACCTGTCCCTGAGTCCTTCTCTTTCTATTACATCTTTTTGAATTCCTCCCTTCCTTTAAAAATTCGGCTCAAATACCAGCTTCTGCAAGAAGTCTTTCCAGTCCCCCCAACTGTGAGTACCATCCCCTCTACAATTACTTTGTACTTATTCTGAATATATCTTGTACTTACCAATATATTAGCACATGTTGTATCCTCCCTAAGACTGCAGTGTCCTTGAGGGAAAGAACTATTTTTGTTTTCTCTTTGTGTGCCCAGCACTAGCAGAGGGCCTGGCACATAGCATATACTCGATAAATTCTTGCCAATTGATTTCTGAGTATTAGAACTTTCTCGTCCTCCTCAAATTTCTATGCACACACATATGTTTAAATGTTGTAATCCTCCACTAAAGGCAGCTAGGCGGTGCAGTGGATAGGGCAAGTCAGGAGTCAGGAAGACCTGAGGTCAAATCTGGCTTCAGACACTTACCCTAAACAAGTCATTTAACTTGTTTGCCTTATTTTCGTCATCTGAAAATGAGTTAGAGAAGGAAACGGCAAGTCACTCAAATATCTTGTCCAAGAAAGCCCTAAAATAGGATTTTAAAGGCAGACATTGACTTAAAAATGACTGAAAAAGAAAATCCTCCATTAGAACATTAAGTCCTTGAAGAGAGGGACTGTTTTTCAGTTTGTTATCATACCCCCAGCACCTAGCCAAATGCCTTACATACAATAAATACTTGTTATGTTGGCTAGAAATTCCAAATCTTTAAAGTGTTATGAACCACTATTTCACTGGTTCTCTGATCTCATCCTTATGGGTGAATTGAGACACTTATGAGTGAATAGATAGAATTAAGACAGCACATAGTAAACGCAGGATGTGCATATTTGGGATATCCACCCCAAATATTCATACGAATTCTCTGTGCCCAATCTGTGGTAGAGCATTCCGAGCTCGTATTGATCTGATCAGCCACAGTCGGACATACTGAAATTTCACTTTACAATGGTGATGTCATTTTGGTCCTCTTTGAAGATGAAGGACAACAACCAGTAATCACAACCAATGCATTACTGTCTTGTGTAATCTGTATCTGCATTTTTCCATATGTTCTCTAGAAAAGCCTAGTCAACATAGTGGAGACTTCTCGCTAAATCTCTTCACATTTTGTGAGTACCAGTGAGGCAGACCTGTCCTTCCTGTCTATGGGATGCCACAGGAATGTGGATTTAAAGCTGGAAGGAACTTAAAGGTTGATTAATCTTATACCTCATTTTCTACACAGAGACCCTGTCAAACTGACTTTCTCTCTAATACGCACACACAACACTCAATTTCCAGTTCCTGTGTATTTGAACTGGCTGTTATCCATGCCTTAAATACACTCCTTCCCTCTCTCCCCCTCATGGAGACCTTCTCTTCCTTTAGGATCAGCCTAAGTACCATCTTCTGCATGAAACTCTTCCTGATCCTCAAGCTGCTGACACCTTCCCCCCCTCTCCAGATAACCTTGTATTGAACTGCTTGGATATATTTCTTTTTATTCACTTTATATTTACTCTGTATGCCCTTGTCTTCCCCCATTAGCTCATTGTGTATACAGATTGTTTAATTGTTTGTATGTGTATTCCCAGAATCTGAGACGCATGATGTGCTTAATAAATACTTGTTGATAGATGAGTAAACATTGCCCAAGATCACAGAGATAGTGAGCAGCATAACCACAATTAACATTCAGGTTGTATAGGTTATAATATCATAGAGTTAGAGATGGAAGGATGCTTTCTTGGTCGTGTAATCCAACCCCTTCACTTTACAGTTGAGGAAATTGAACCCAGAGAGGTTGAGGAACTTACCCATAGATATTAAGAGGTGAGAGCAAGATATTGAACCCAGATCCCCTCATCCCAAATCCCATACTCTTTTCTTTCCTCTACATCATGGTCACACTGTCTCTTTCTTTGTTTCTACATTTCCTCATTGATAGTTTTCTATTTGGGGGGTATATTTCTCCAGTGGGCTTGAATCACAACTTGAATCTAGATCTTTTTATTCTGAATCCCTTGGGCTATATTACAAGCACACAGTCTCTTTCTCTGTTCATATGTTTCTTCATTGACAGTCCTCAGAACTTCTTCTTGTGTATATTTCTTCACTGGACACTCAAAAACGCCCTAGGAGGTAGGTCTAGCAAGAATTATCTTTTTTCAGATTAAAAGACTTTTATCTGAAGAGACTCAGAGATGTAGGTGAGACAGCATCCTTAGGGTCACCCAGTTAGTTAAAAATAGCCGTGACAAGAACCCAGAACTGCCTTCTTCCCATTTCTCTCTACTATGTCACATGGCTCTGGGGCTAATAACCCTTCCCCAGATGCCCTTCTGTTTGAAGAATTTCCTCTCTTGAGGAGGCAGAGAATACATCAATTTCCTCCTCCGTATGTCCCTCCTCTGACCCCCTTTTTTTAATGAGGGAAGGGTCTCCTCATTCAGCCTGAACATTTACTCCCTCTCCTGAGCTATCCACAGTTCCCGTAGGCAGATCATGAAATCTTTGTCTTGGGCTCCTAGTAATTATTGCTCCGCTGGGCTAAGGACCAACCTGCCAGAGGGAGAGATTATCTGGACCAGGGTGCTAGGAGATGCACAAAGCATCTTAGACAAAGTAGCCAAGATCATTATTCATAATTGCTGTCCATGCTTTTGGAGTTGGCACATATGCAATGGAAACCTACCTCCAGAAGGCCTTCATCAATCTGTTTGCAGTGGTGAGATGCTCCCTTCAAATGCGAAATGCCTTTCATAGTCAAGTGGCCCAGGGAACTTGAACTTCTGCAGGTCAGCAGCTGCAAAGATAATTCATTTCTGGCTATAACCCTCAATCTGTCATCTTCTTCAGAGAATTGTTCATTTCCTGGAATGTAGGGTCCTGCTTATCACAATTTCTGTGTGGCCATTGGTTGCATGCAGGTGATATCTCATGCTGTTAAAAATAAGTCAGTCCTGTGTAAATATTCATAGGATCAGAGATGCAAAGCTGGAAGGGATCTTAGAGGACACTGAGTTCAATCCTATTGTTTAACAGATGAAGAAACTGAGGCACAGAGAGGTTAAGCAATTTGCCTTTACTGTCTGTGTGACCCTAAATAAGGCATAATGAGAATAATAATACATAACCCACAGGGTAGCTGTGAATACAAGATAAAATAATAATTTGCAAACTACTTTGCAAACCTTAAAGAGTTACGTAAGTGATAGCTATTATCATTATTACCCCAGGTTGCACAATTTGCATGATTCAGATCTTCCTGATTCCAAATTCTAGCTTACTTACCTGTATCCTTTCTACTCCTGTCCCCTCTCCTTCACATTTATGCTTAACCTGTTGCTTTTGAGACAAAGGCTTTAGATATTTTCTTGTCAAATTTCCAAGTTGTCCATGTATACTTATTTTTTTAAAAATATTATGTTCCAAAAATAATAATCTGGGTTTTAGAGGCAGCTAGCAAAGTGGTAGAGTAAATAGAACTTTAGGCTTGGATCCAGCCTCAAGACACTTACTAGCAAGGTGATCTTGGACAAGTCACTTAATCCTATTTGCCTCAGTTTCCTCATCTGTAAGATGATCTGGGGAAGGAAATAACAAACCACACTAGTATCTCTTCCAAGAAAACCCCGAGAAGGGTCACAAAGAGTTGGACATGAAATGACCAAGCAACAGTTATTGATGTTTTAGTCCTGGTTCTATCATTTATGAGCTATGAACAAATCGCTTATCACTGTTGGAGCCTCAGTTTCCTCCTTTGTATGGGACATTTCTCTTGCCATGTGGTCACTCTTTGGTGCATCAGTGTTTGGGTGCATCTGTATTTGGGTCATCTATTCAAATTCAGTGGAGAAAGCTTCAGTTTGATTTCCTGACAAGGAGTCCATCAATCAGTCAATCAATAAACATTAAGTGAAAACTACATGTCAGGCACTGTGGTAAGTTCTACTGATACAAAAAGAGGCAAAAGACAATCTCAGTCCTAAAGGAACTCACAAAGTAATGAAAGGGAGGAAGCAGGCCTGATACTTTGCAGCATGGATGGGAGTAAGAGAAAGCCTAAAAAAATCAGCTGCAAACATATAAGATATACATAGTTAATATATGTATATATTATATGTGATATGTGCATATATAAAATACATATATCAATATATACATATATTAAGATATAAATATCTAGTATGTATCTAATCAGATAACAGATTTAAATCTGGAAGAGACCTTAGGAGCTATTGAATCCAACTTCCTCATTTTATAGATGAAGAAGAAATTGATATGTACTTTTACCATGACTTTATATATCTGTTGCCCAAGAAGTAATCTGGTTAAGCATGGAGAGATTTGTTGTCTGTTGGGTATTTTTTTCTCAAAACATCTCCTGAATAGTTACCTGTCATATTTTGTCTGTGTGTGAAGAAAGATAAATCAAAAAAGTAACAGATAGGGAGACTGGCAGACAGGCTGGCAGATGGATAGACAGACAGACAGACAGACAGACAGACAGACAGACAGACAGACAGACAGACAGATAGATAGATAGATAGATAGATAGATAGATAGATAGATAGATAGATAGATTAGACAGAGACAGACAGACAAAAGCATTCAGACAGACAGACAGACAAAAAGATAGATGAAAAAGAGAGAGGAGAGATGTTTTACAATTTTTAAATTGCCTAAAATTGTGGTCAATTTACAGATGAGTATCCAGACAGCTAAGTTCTTCCAAACCTCACTCCTGTCTACTGCTCTGGCTAATTTTGCTGCTTTTAGCTGTCTGAAGGCACACACAAAGTGACACCCAGTTTTCATCCCTCTGATTACTGTTATAATTCCTATTATGTATTTATGGGGCAGAAAGCTCATTCTCTGGCTTACAGTTCTTTTGTAAATAAGACTGACTCTTTTGTGCACTGTCAGGCAATAGGCAGCAATAAACAGGAAATTCCCATGATGAAGAATTAAATTTATGGCATGGTTGGATTCCAAAGGAGTTCCAACATTGATTCAGCTTTTCTCTGCCACATTAGACCACCGACCTAAATCATATTCTAGGTAGTCCAAGACAGTACCTTAAAATTGTTGGGTCCTAGTTTTATGTTTTAGAATTTAAAATAATTTACAAAACTCTTGTAAAATTCTCTGATACCTCATTAGTCTCAGCTAAACTACTTTAGACTTTGTCACGCTCTCCTGTGAACCAGTATTATGAGGTATATGTTTTCACGGTCCTTTCAAATTATGATATGCTCTTTGGAAACTTCTACATTGATCTGGTAAAATATCTTTGATAGTTTGTTTGTAGAATTCTGAAATGTTTTTTGCACTATACCATGAAGTATTAAGTTTGGATTTTTGGCTAACATATTTTAGATTGGGAAGATTTTTCCAATATGCCTGTCTTTATTAGTAGGAGTTGATGGACCCATGTGTCATTCAAAATGTGTTCTATTGTTTTATTTAACAATATTTCCTTGTGTCTATAGATGGAGGTAGAGTGTCATAGTTCATAATGATCTGGTCTAGAAGCCAAGAAGACCTGAATTCAAGTCTTTCCACTGACATACACTGGTAGTATTATGCTGAGTAAGTCACTTACCATCTCAGTGTCCCAGGCAACTTTCAGACACAGTAAGATAGAGATCTGCACTGATAGATACATTCCCTATATCGTTAAATCACAGATCCAATCTCTTGTGAATATTTGAGAAGGAAAATTTAGTCTTAGAATCAAGAAAACCTGAGTTCAAGTCATGGCTTTGACACAATGGTGTAACAACGAGTAAATCATTTACAGTTTCAGCTCTACAGACAACTCTTTTACTCTAGACTGATTTGCAGAAGATTCAACAATCTGTGTTGGTGGAAGGAGTTTCCACACTGAGAGTTCCTGATCCTGGCTAAATCACAGGTCTGGAAGAAGCATATGACCAGTGTAATACTTTTCATCTGCCCAGTTTTTAACAGATTACAAAACATCTTGACAAGCTTTATCTCATTTAATCTTCTCAGCGGTCCTGGGAGGAGGTAGGGAGAGTAAATAGAAGCAATTATCTTACTCTCACAGATGAGGAAACAGGTCGCAATACTGATGAATTCAAAATCACTTGATGAAAGTCACATGATCAAGTAGAATTGTAGAATCTCAGATCCATAGCTGGAAGGCATCTCAGGGGCTATCTAATCCCAATCCCTCATTTTACAGATGAGGAAACTGAGACCCAGGGATGTCAAAGAACTTGCCTGAATTTACCCAGATTATGAGTATCAGAGGTGGGATTTAAAGCTAGAAAGTCTCAAGTGCAGAGTCAGCAATCTTTCCATCATACTTCACTGCATCCAACCCGGGTCTCTCAACTCCTTGCCCAATGATCCCTTCAGCAAACCCAGGTTTATTTGGGTTAGCTGCAGCCTATGAAATTTAAATACAGGGCAGCCCAACAAAGACACAGCAGGGTAAGATATTTAGTTATTTCAGTTCTGCTGAATTCCTGTAGGTCATTACAGTACCCATCATCCATTCCATTGTTTGGAGCACATTTTTAAATTAGAAACAGTTGCTAAGGCAATACCTGTTTATGTGCCCCAGTTAGTGAGTCAGGTAGAAAAGAAACATGATCCCTCCCGTCAGGAGGTGAGCATATCTTCACCCTCTTCCAGGCTGGTTAAGAAGATAAGTTTGATATTGGAAAAGCAGCTAACTCGTATTTGCAAGTGGTAAATGTTCTCATGATTCTATCCCCCAACAATGCTGCAAAGATGATCATAATAATTGTTAATATTTATAGAGCACTTATGTGCCAGGTACCTTCCTAAGCACTTTAGAAATATGATCTCCTTTGATCCTCATGACAACCCTGGGAGGCAGGTTCTTTTATTATCATCCGCATTTTATAGTTGGGCACACTGATTTTAAGTGACTTGCCCAGGGTCAAAGAGCTAAGAATTGTCTGAGGCTAAATTTGTATCTAGATCTTCCCAGCTCCAAGCCCAGCTCTCTCATCTAGCTGCACATAACAATTTTGAAACTCTCATTGGTAAGTCAGTCAACAAGCATTTATTAGGCACCTACAATGTACCAGGCAATGTGTTAAGTGTTGTGGATACAAAGAAAGGCAAAAGACATCCCCTCCCCTGGAGAAAGTAACAATTTAATGGTGATTGAGCATCAGCTCAGTGACCAGTCATGATTCCAGAATAAAGCATGATACTCACCTCCTGGTAGAGAAAAAAGCTGAAGAGGAAAAATGAGACATACATTTTTCCACCTGGCCAATATGGAAATTTGTTTGTTAGATGATGCATATTTGTTGAAAGGGGAAGTTAGGTGACACAGTCAATAAAGCACTAGGCTTGGAGTCAGGAAGATTTATCTTCATGAGTCCAGATCTTGCCTCAGATACTTAAAAGCTGTGGGACCCTGGGCAAGTCAATTAACCCTGTCTGCCTCATCTGTAAAATGAGCTGGAGAAGGAAATGACAAACGATTCTGGTACTTTTGCCAAGAAAATCCCTAATAGGGTTATGAAGACTAGAACATGACTGAAAAACAACATAGAATGACAGACAGTGAGTTCAGGAAAAGATAAAAGGATTTCAAACTGAAAGGAAGTTTAGAGAGGTAAAGTAGAAAGCAGTCTGGGTTTGGACTCAGAGCATTTGGGTTCAAGTTTTGGGTTTGCTACTTCTCTCTGTGTGACCTTGGGTACATTGCTTAACTCCTCTGGTATTTCATTTCTTTAGCTCTAAAATGAAGGTGTTAGGAAGGATGATTTCTCTAAGACTTCCCAGCTCTAAATCAATAATTTTGTGCTCAATTAGTCCCATCTTCTTGTTTTATAAATGAGGAAACTGAGGCCCTGAGAAGGTAAGGAAAGCTTCAAGGGTCACTGAGAAAGCTTTTACATCTGGGAAAGGGAATGCAGTCTGACTCCATCAGCAGCAGCCACTACAATGGCAGCGTCCATTGTTGGAGGCCTCCACCTAAAGCCCCTGGAGGAACTGAGCCAATGATCCAAATCTAAGCACTGAGTGGCAGCCCTGCCTGCCACCTAAAGCCCCTGGGGGAATTGAGCAGCTGAATCTGAATCTCATCCCTGAGCCAGGCCCTAGGGTGAGGAGGAGGAGCACTGGCAGAGCTGGAGGCAGTTGTGAAGAGGGGATTATACTACTTGCAGATTCTGGACAGAAAAGTTTTCGGTTGCTCCCAGACCAGTGTTCAGGCCAGGAGAGGAGTAAACTCCTCTCTGTTAATTGTACCCCCTTGGAGGAATGGAGAATTTTCAGGTACCCAGAGTATACCCTCCTCTTGACAAAGGATTCAAAATTCAAGTAACTGGCTGGGAAAATGCCCTAAAAAGGGGGGGGGGGGGAATAAGACTATAGAAGGTTACTTTCTTGGTGAACAGGTATTTTCTTTCATTCTTTCAGAAGAGGAAGAACAATACATACTGACAGAGAAAGTTAAGGCTTCTGTATCCAGTAACTCGAAAATAAATATGCAATAGTCTCAGGCCATGTAATAATTTGAAAAGTGAGTCAACAGCTTGCTAAAGGAGACCCAAAAAATGCTGAAGAAAATAACACCTTTAAAAATAGGCTAACTCAATTGGAAAAAGAGGTTCAAAAATTCAAAGAGGAGAAGAACGCTTTAAAAAACAGAATTAGCCAAATGGAAAAGGAGGTTCAAAAGCTCACTGAAGAAAATAGTTCTTTAAAAATGAGAGTGGAGCAGATGGAAGCTAATGACTTTATGAGAAATCAAGAAATTACAAAACAAAACAAAAAGAATGAAAAAGTAGAAGATAATGTGAAATGTCTCATTGGAAAAACAACTGATCTGGAAAATAGATCCTAGAGAAATAATTTAAAAATTATGGAACTACCTGAAAGCCATGATCAAAAAAAGAGCCCAGACATCATCTTTCACATAATTATCAAGAAAAACTGCCCTGATATGCTAGAACTAGAGGGTAAAATAAATATTGAAAGAATTCACCAATTACTTCCTGGAAGAGATCCAAAAAGGGAAACTCCTAGGAATATTGTAGCCAAATTCCAGAGTTCCCTAAGTCAAGGAGAAAATATTGCAAGCAGCTAGAAAGAAGCAATTAAAGTATTGTGGAAATACAATCAGGATAACACAAGATCTAGCAGCTTCTACATTGAAGGGTTTGGAATATAACATTTCAAAAGTCAAAGGAACTAGGATTAAAACCAAGAATCATCTACCCAGCAAAACTGAGTGTAATTCAATGAAATAGAGGACTTTCAAGCATTCTTGATGAAAAGACCAGAGCTGAATAGAAAATCTGGCTTTCAAACACAAGAATCAAGAGAAGCATGAAAAGGTAAACAGGAAAGAGAAATCATAAGGGACTTTCTAAAGTTGAACTGTTTACATTCCTACATGGAAAGATAATATCTGTAACTCTTGAGACTTTTCTCAATATTTGGGTAGTTGGAGGGATTATACACACACACACACACACACACACACACACACACACGGGAGGAGGTGAGAGAGAAAAAGTGAAGTTAACTCTCTTCACATTTGGCTTAAGGGGGGAATAACATGCTCACTCAGTTTGGTATGAAAATCTATCTTAGACTACAGGAAAGTAGGGGAGAAGGGGATAATTGAGATGGGGGAATGATAGAAGGGAGGGCAAAAGGGAGAAGAGAGTAATTAGAAGTAAACACTTTTGGGGAGGGACAAGTTCAAAAGAGAGAATAGAATAAATTGGGGGGGGCAGGATAAGATGCAGGGAAATATAGTTAGTCTTACACAACATGACTATTATGGAAGTCATTTGCAAAACTACACATATATATCCTAGATTGAGTTGTTTGCCTTTTCGGTGAGGATGGGTGGGGAGGGAGGGAAGGAGAGAAGTTGGAACTCAAACTTTTAGGAATGAATGTTGAGAATTGTTTTTGCATACAACTGGGAAATAAGAAATACAGGTAATGCAGTATTGAAATCATCTTGCCCTACACAAAAAGAGAGAAGATAAGGATAAAGGAAGGGAGGGGTGTGATAGAAGGGAGGGTATATTGAAGGAAGGGGTAATCAGAATATAAGGTGTTATGGGATAATGCAAGGGGAGAGACAGGGAGAAAATTTGGAACTCAAAATTTTGTGGAAATGAATGTTAAAAACTAAAAATAAATAAACAATATAAAATTTTTTTAAAAATCAGTGATGGTCCTTATGGCTCTTGTAGCTATAGATCTATGAATATTTGGGCCTCAGTTTCCTCATCTGTAAAATGAACAGGTTAGACTTGATGTCTGAGGTCTCTTAAATCTCTTTATTTTTGTTTCCTCAATAGGAGCATTCTCTGAGGCTCTTTGCCTCTCTCTTCACTCTCAGAAAAATGAACAATATCCCATACAAATACCTAAAACAAATCTTATTAAAATGTAATATTTGTTTGCACTCACCTGGACCTTGATCTCATGTCGAAGTAAAAGAACATAGTTACTAAAAATAGATCCCTGGGCACTTTTTTTTGGACAGTGAATCACTATATCTGTAGAGACTGGTTTCAGACACATTGCTGATTCTACTTGCATAAATGCCCTAGCACGGAAGTTTATTGGTGTGGAAATTAAATGGGACAAAATTAAAAACAATATGTTGGCATATAATGAATCCTGCAACTTTTTACATCATAAAAAACCCCTTCAGATGTGTAGCATGTCTTATTATAAAGTAATTTTTTACATGATTTGGCATTAAGTTCACTAGATTTTGACAAATATTTGTTAATTCTTTATCATGAAACTATGCTTTTCACACATTCGATATTACTTGTATCTTTGAAGTGTAGATTTCCCTCCAAATCTAGCCTTGTGCAGTAGATACACTGCTGTCCCTGAAATCAAGAGGATCTGAGCCACTTAGTAGTTATGTAACCCTAAACAAGGAACTTTAGCCTGTTTGCCTCAGTTTC
Source organism: Notamacropus eugenii (assembly GCF_028372415.1). Lineage (NCBI taxonomy): Eukaryota > Metazoa > Chordata > Mammalia > Diprotodontia > Macropodidae > Notamacropus > Notamacropus eugenii. The sequence goes on from NC_092874.1 coordinate 280,520,266, forward strand.
CTCATCTGTAAAATGAGCTGGAGAAGGAAATGGCAAACCACTCCAGGATTTTTGCCAAAAAAACCTCAAATGGGTCCATGAAAAGCTGGGCATAAATAATCAACGATTATAAAAAAAAAGCTTCATTACAGTTCATAGATTTTCAATGGGGTTTAAATCAAGTGAGCTTCTAGACCACTGTAGTATATGTGAATATTTCTTAACTTTTTATGATGTATGGATTGATTCAAGCTTATACTCTGGTATTCGATTTTTATTTGGGAATTTCTTTGATTTTATAATAATTCTGCTTCTCAGTATATTAATATATTTGTTAACATTGACCATTTTCTTAGGCTTCCAGACCCATTAGACTGTAAAATTCACCCAAACACATTTTTGTGTTTTGAGGATGCTCACATCTTATAGACTTACTACCCAAACTTCTGAAGGCAATAGTTTTGGTAAAGTCTTGAATGAAAAAATGAATTTTCTTAATAAAAATTGCTTCTTTTCTAATTTTCAGCACTCTAGTTTTGTATTGTCTTCACAATAGCATGTACTTTTTTCTTCATAGCAAAGAGCAGAAGTTGTGAAGTCGCTTAAGCTCTCAATGCCCCAGGCAACACTTTATGAGTGTGAGTTGCAGATGTGATAGGGATTTGAGAACTGACTGCCATCTCGGGACATGTAAGTCAGAGGGACATGAATCATCCTCAGAAGCTATTTGGGACTATTGCTGTGTTTAAGCAAAAGAAGGACTTGAGTCATGCCTAGAAATTCTAAAAGAGACACAGTGCATAAGATAGAGACTAAAAGGAAGAAGTAGAGATGGTAAAAGCTGAGTAGCAGTAGCAAGGGGAGATAGCATCTCATTTGATCCTCAACAAAAACCCCTGTAAGGTAGATGGCATTATTACCCTCATTTTATAGTTAAAGAAAGTGAGGCAGGCAGAGGTTGAGTTACACAGTTAGTAAGTGTCTGAGACCAGGTTTGAACACAATTCATTCTCACTCTAGGCCCAGTGCTCTATCCACTGTGTAGAAAAAATAAAGAGGGAGTTACCTCATCTGGAAGTTTGCTGTAATTAATGAAATTTCAAATCCAGTCCCTAGCCCTATCTACAAGAAGAACACAGGATAATGACATTTAGAAAGGTTGTTGTTTTGGAAGGGAAGGCCACATTAGTGGGCAGCTAGTTGGTGCAGTGGATAGAGTTCCAGGCTTGATACTGTCTTCCTGAGTTCAAATCTGCTCCTAGATATTCATTAGCTGTGTGACCCTGAGCAAGCCATTCAACTCTGTTTGCCTCAATTTCTTCTTCTGTAAAATGAGGAAAGGAAATACAAAGCACTCTAGTGTCTTTGCCAAGAAAACCCCAAATGGGGCCATAAAGAGTTGGACATAAGAGAAAATGACCGAATTGCAAAGCCTACATCGAGATTACTGACAGACTAAAATATTGAAGTTCCAGTGGAATTTACCAGATCAGAAATATGTCCAGATCTCTTATACCTTAGTGGTCATAAGATGTTTCTTTAGTCAGTTGCACTCAACAAACATTTATTAAGCACTACTTATGAGGCATACCATGCAAGGCACTAAGAACAGAATGACAGTCACAATACAGTCCTCTTCCTTCAAGAAACTTAAATTCTACTGTTGGAAGAGTGAGTAAAAATGGTGCCAGGAATTCATATAAATAGGTCCAGTGCCGATTATTATTCTAATTATTATATTTAATATTTAAATATGCAAATTATATATAATAATTTTAATAATTTACAAGAGGGAGAAAGTACTAAAAAGTATGGGTCATCTTGGAAAGTTTCAAAGTTGTAGTGGTTCCTGATTTGAAGTCATATAAGAATTCTAAGAAGCAGAGATGAAGAGAGAGTTCATTCCAGACATGGGGTGCCTGACAAGACATGGGAGGTGACAACATCATAAATTTGAGTCAGGAAAGGATTGTAAGTGATATATTGATTTTGGTGAGTGACTAGCAGTCCAGTTTGGGAAATTGTGTTGATGGGGAATCAAAATAAATGGATGTATCCCAAAACAATAACCACATTCTTGCTAAGCTAGGATTATAGGGCCATAGATTTAGGTCCAGAAAATGTTATTTAGTCCCACTCCTTCATTTTATAGATGTCAAAACTGAATCCCAGGGAAGAGAAATGACTTAGGCTCATAGTTCTAGAGATGCAATGAACACAAGTGGTTGCCTAATAGAATCCCTTTCTGTAGATGAGGAAATTGCACCAGAGAGGGTGATATGATTTCATATCATAAGATCATAAGAGTTGTAAGAGACCCCAGAGACCGTCTAGTTTTCCTAATTTTACAAATGAGGAAACTGAGGTCCAAAGAGATGAATTTACTTGCTCATGGTCACACAGGTGACCAAAGGTAGAGCTAGTTTAGAATTTTCTTCCTCTGATTTCATGAGCTATGGCAGAGAAAGAATTTCAGAACAAGCATCCAATTCCATTTTGTTTTTCCTTCCCTCTTCTCAGCCTCTTTTGACAAATCTCATCTTGCAAGAAATATGTGCATCTCTCCTCTTGCCTGGTTCTGTCTCCCTCCCTTTTGTACTCAGGGGATCATCGCCTTGTTCCGAAAAGAGTTGAGCCACACTATTTCAACAAGCGGAATTCTATGGACTCAAATATGATATTGAATCTTCAGTGATGTTTTTTATTATCGGCTCAATTCCATCAGCTATTCCAATCTCCAACACCCCTGTGGTTGCTTCATGGGCAGAGCTCCATCGCATGGGGTTTTTCCAGCCGAGCCAGCTCAGTGGGGATGTGGAAATATGCCCCAGGGGTGTGAAGGAGGCTGCAAATTGAGCCCTGGACCATCACACCACCTAACAGCAAGACGGGTTGACAGCATGCCTCCAGCATGTGTCTGCACTCCGAGAGAAAGGGACACTCGGTTGGCAAAGCGTTGTCTGACTAGCAGAGAGCTCATTCCCCTCTGCTGTGAGCACGAGCTCCTACTGTAATTATAATGGTTATTCCATAAACATTATTACCACGTATTAAACACATGCAATACAGTTAGATAGCAGGGCCCCCAATAACAAGGGAGCACCCACAAACTAATATCGATGTGCTCACTTCGACAAATAATCCCGTAAAAGTTCTACAGACAGAACGTTCCTTCTAAAGGGTTCCAAAGGATGTTGAACCTAGGATATTGATCAGACCAACAACGATGCCAAAAAGAAAACAAGAGAAAGCATAGAACTGTGAACGGGAAGACAAAGTGAATTATATTTTAAGCTGTTCCTCTCAGATACCAAGTACAATAAAAGGTTTCTTCTCTACCCCTCTTTTGGAAAAAAAAAAAGTCTATAGCTTGGATACAGTTTGAAGCATGCTTTTTTGAAAAAAAAAAACCATTGTTGTTGAGTTTTTTGGTCTTATGTTTTCTATTGCAAGAAGGCTAGCGGAAATGTTTTGCATATCTGCACATATATAAACTATATCAAATTGCTTGCCTTCTCAAGGATTCAAGGGAAAGGAAGGGAGGCGAGAGAAAATGGAAATCAAAGCTTTAAAACTGAATGTTAATTTTTACTTACCTGTAATGGAGAAAAAAAATAAAATTAAAATAAAAAAAACAAAGTCCATGGCCCTTTGAATCAGGAGGACCTAGGTTTAAGTCTGGCATCACTGATTAAGTGCTTTTGTGATACTGTGATTAACTAAAGTTAATTGTAATTAACTTTAAATCACAAAACAGTTGCTGATCACAGACTGGCAGAGGGGAGCCCATCTTCACTTGCAGTACTAAATATTTGTTGTATTTGCACCAGGGAAATCATATCTGTACCAAAGGAAAAAAAGGAACTTTTAATTATTGGCACTGCTAATTATCTATTTGATTTGCAATGTGGTGTGTGGGAAAGAGTATTGGAATTGGACTAGGAAGAGGAAGCAAATTTAAGTTGAGTACATCTTTAAGTGGATCTACCATTTCATTGATGTGAGCATTCCCTCTAATGGTGTGAAACAAAAGCCATCAAAAATCTTCATTGGCTGATTATTGAATCCTTAACTTGACATGGAAAGCCCTGGATGATACAACTTCTACCCCTATTTACTGAATTATTTAATGTTACTCCTTTTTATGTATTCCCCCTTCCAGTCAAACACACCTGCTGAACGCAGCTTTGTACTCACGTGCTTTGCCCAGAAGTGCATCCATGCCTGGAATGCGCCCCTTCCTCACCTCCTTCCCATGGAATCCTTGGCTTCCTTCATGGCACAGTTTAGATGCCATCTCCTACATGATACCCTTCCCTATATCCCCACCCATTCCAGTCTGGTTTTAATCCTTCCTTTGTAAAAACACTTTGTATATATTTTAGATAATCTATTTGTATGTTTCATTCTCGGGTAGCATGGAAATTCCTTGAAGCTAGGGACCATTTTTGCTCTTGTCATTATTCAAAATGTTTATCCCAGTGTTTTTCACAGAACTACCAGACACTATACTAATTGCTTTACGAATATTGTATCATTTGATTTTTATAACAACCCTGTGAAGTAGGTACTATTATTATCCTTATTTTATAGTTGAGGAAACTGAGGCAAACGAAAGTTAACTTGCCTATGATGCTAGTCAATGTCTGAAGCCAGGGTTGAACTGCAGTCTTCCTGATTACAGGCCCAGAGCACTTTCCACTGAACAAACTAGCTTTCTAATCTTGGGTATTGCTTACCCTCTGTGGGCTACATTCTTCTCATTTGTAAAATGACAGGTTTGGACTATATAGTCTCTGGAGCCTCATCTGGTCCTATATCTATGACCCCTTTGTTTTCCAAATGATAAGACTTTCACAGGATTTGGAATTAAGAACTAAAGGGGACCTCAGAGACCATATAGTCCAACCCACTTCAGTTTTACAGATAGAGAAACTGAGACCCTGAGATGGTGAGTGATTTGCCCAGAGTTGTTACATTACTCTTAAGTTGCAAAGATGGCTCAAACTCCCAACCCAATAGCACATTGCTGCTTGTTTTCAGTAAGTGTCTGAGCCAATACTCAAAAACTTAACAAAGGCATATTCTGATGAACCCTCTTCCTGTTGGAGATGAGAAAACTGAGGCCTGTGGACAGAAAAAGATTGTTACCAGTATGAAAAACTCAATGATCAATTGCAACCCAAAATGTGCACTTAAATTAAATAAAAAGAAGGCTGATGGAAAGCCATTTGATTCAGATGGCAAGAGACTGCCAAGCAGATTTACAAATGCTATTTTGGGTTCCAAATCCAGACTAATGACAGTTTACTACTTCTTGGGTAGAAATACCAGAAAGGCAGGTTCTCAAAAAGCATGGACAGAAATAAGACTGGGGAAATTGCACAGGCTTAGGGAGAAGCTAATGATCTAGAAAAGGGGCTTTTGATTGTTTTAAATTATAAGAATCCCTAAGTATGATTAAAGTCCAATTAACATTTGATAATTAGAATTAAATATTAATCAGCCAGCAAGCATCTACTATGGGCCAAAGATTGGATATAACAGAGTTCAGGTGTCATCTCATCTCCTACAGGAAACTTCCTCATTCTCCCTAGGTGTTCTTGTTCTCTCTCTCTCTCTCTCTCTCTCTCTCTCTCTCTCTCTCTCTCTCTCTCTCAACTGCTTAGTATTTATCAGTATATATGTATATGTGTGTATATGCGTATATACATATGTGCATATGTACGTATGTGTACATATACATGCATATATGTATACGTGTGTGTATATATAGAGATGTATATATGACACTGGGTTGGGAACTTGAGTAGCTGGAAGGATGGTGGTGACCTCAATAGCAATAGGTTGTTAGGGAATTTAGGGAGAAAGATTTATCAGTGTATATGTATGTGTGTGAATATATATACATATATGAATATGTATGTTTATCTATGTATGCATATATATGCTATATCTCACTGCTTCCTCTCATCTCCTACAGAAGTCAGCTTCCTTGAGTATAGAACCTCTGATGGAGAGAGAGCCATCTTTCAGCAAGCTAAACCTGTGTTCCCATCCTGCTACTGACACATTCTGGAGGTATGACCCTGGATAAGCTATTTAACCTCTGTCAGCCTCATTTTCTTTATGAAAAAATAGGGATGATGGCAGCTATGTTATAGGGATATTGTGAGGATCAACTGAGATATAAAGTGTATATAAATGCTAGCTATGAAGATGATGTCAATGTTGTTGGTGGTGATGATGACTGGCCAACTATTTTGTTACGATTCTCTTAGTCTTGTCTTCTATTAGTAATTCATGATTAAGAATTAAAGATGTCCTCTTGGCTCATTCATTCACATAGGAAGCACCCTAGAAGGAGCTCAGCAGCCCCAGCTGAGAAGTAGATCTCCCACCACCCTAGTTACCCCCTGGGCTTCTGAGACTCAGTTCTAGCAGCTCTGACACTCTGTGGCAACCACGTTAACCTGTCAGTGTGGGTACAGGAAAGTTGAAGTAGATAGCCCCAGTCCAAGAAGAGAGACCATAGAAAGATATTGCACCCTACACAACATATGTACTGTACTGTACTAGAGTACCTTTAGAGCTCTGGTCCCAAATCGCTATTCATCTTTTAAATATTTTGAACTGGATGTCCTATATAAATCTTTATTCCAATATGTCTACAGTTGAACTCATTTCCTTTCTCCCTAAATTCCCTGACAAAAATCTATTCCTGTTGAGGTCATCACAATCCTTCCAGCTACTCAAGTTCATAACCTGGTGTTATCTTCAATTTCCCACTCTCACTCACCCCTCATATCTAATCTGATGCCAAATATTTGTGTTTTTATCTTTAAAGCATTTCTCATACACATCCTTTTCTCTTCATTCACACAGCTGCCATCCTATTTCAAGCCCTACTCATCTCTCAAATGCTTATTGCAGTAGAGTTTTAGTTGGTCTCCTTGCCTTCAGTCTCCAGATTATCTCAGTTCCAATCCATCCTCCATTTAGGTGCCAAAAGGAATTTCCTAATGTGTAGGTCCATGGTACCTCCCTACTCAAAAAAAAATACTCTACTATTTCTTTATTGCCTTCAAGAACATATACCAAACCTTTACTCGATATTTAAATACCTTCATATGCTAGTTCTTTCTTGCCTTTCTAATCTCATACTTTAATCCCCTTTACACACTCTAAGTGGTATAGTGAATTATACTACCAGACCTGGAGTCAAGAAGACATAAGTTCAAATCTGTCCTCAGATATTTACTAGGTATGTAAGGCAAGTCACTTCATCCTGTTTTTCTCAATTTCCTCATCTGTAAAATGAGATGGAGAAGGAAATGAAAAATCGCTCCAATGTCCTTGCCAAGAAAGAGGTGGACATGACTGAAACAACTAAACTTAAAAAGCATATTCTGTGGTCCACCTGTATTGGCCTCTTTTGGCAGTTCCTCACATAGATCATTGTGTTGCCCATATCACTGTTTTTGTACTGCTCATTTCCCATCTTGGAATGTTCTCCCTCCTATCCTAATACTTCTTAGAAAACCTGACTTCCTCCTAGACTAAGCTCAAATCCCATCCTCTACAAGAGAACTTTGCCAACACTTCAAGTTATAAATACAGCCTTTCTTCCAAGATTTTTGACTAGGTAAAGAGACCTTTCTCTCCTTCATTTCATATCTAGCCTTAATCAATGAATGGGTATTGCCTTACTCAAAGTGAGAACTAAGATCGTAGCTTAAAAAGGCCAATGTCCCCCCCAAGTCATCTCCAGTCATCCTCATGGATATCTGGCCACTGGACATAGATGGTTCTGGAGGAGAAAGTGAGGCTGGTGACTCTTCACAGCCTTTCAATCCAATTCACTTGTATGTCATGGCATGCCCTGATGTCACAGTCCTTTTCGAGAATGAATGACAAACAGGAACAGCAACAACTTCCCATCTACTATGTAATTCTGTAAGGTAACCCAGTCACTGCTGTACTCAGGACTCCCTCTACCAAGCCCAAGATCTTCATCCCAAACTTACTCCAGCCCTGAAATATATGCCTTGGACATACCCTCTGTCCATAGGACCTCCTCTTTATCTTTGGATGGTATCTTCTCCAACCTCCATCCAAGGAGGATCCCCAGGCTATGCACATCTCATTCCTCCCCAGGCTATACTCCTGAATTTTCACTGCCATGCCCCCACACCTGGTACCTCCACATTACCCTCACCCCCTTTTTGGCTTCCCTTTAGGTGCTGTCTTTCCACTGTTAGAATGGAAGCATCTCGAAGTCTGGGATTGTCTGTTTGTAGAAGCTTAACTCTGTGCTTATTAACTGACTGACTATATATGTATCTTGCATGTATCTATTAATTTGAATGTCATTTCTCCTGTGAGAAAGTAACTTCACCCAGGGCAAGGCTTGTTTCTTTCCATTCTTTGAATAGCACTTAGCACAGTATCTGGCACATAGTAAGCATGTAATAAGTGCTAATTAATTGATTCAAAATCAAGACAAATTCATTTTTTGGATATGGGGGAGGATTGTGAGCAATTTGGAGATGAAAGAAAGCCCTAGTGTAAGAAGTAATACCTGAGCCTGACTGAATGGATTTAGGGGTTTTGAGGGACAGAGAGCTGAGGAAAATATAAGATGTCTAAGCAATTAACCAGCGAAGACAGAGAAAGGAGTTCATTGGATCTAAGATTTAGAGCTGGAAAAGATCTCAGAGGCCATCAAATTCAACCTCCTCATTTTCCAGAAGGGGAATCTGAGGCACACAATTTGAGTGACTTGCCTAAAATCACACAGGTCATAACCAACAGAGCTAGAATATGAAACCACATCCTCTACAAAAATCCAGCATCCTGCCCCTTGCATTGATTTGTTCAAGGAAGGTTTTCTTCCTTGAGGGTTTTTTTTTTTTTTGATACTCTCAGTGTTCTCAGTAAAATAGGTGAGGTCATCCCATGAGAGTCAGGTGGGAAAGCAAAGAGTTCATGGTCTGAAAAAAAGACCTGGAACAGTAGCTCTGGGGAGTGTGAGAGTGAGTCAATAAGAAGAAAGAGAGAGTTGTGTAGCAATGGGATCTCGATGGAAGTCATGGAACATCAATTTATCCTAGATTCAATCAGCATGATTTTGTGACTTCCTCCAGCAAGATTGAACAGTGGCAGAGTAAGAGCAGAGGAGACAAATAGAAGGTAATAGGATAAGAAAGCTAAAGATCTGTGCCAAATCATGGGGACAACGAATGGTTGGGTGGGAAACTGGGCACTGTTGAAGTAACTGATCATGTTATTTAGAATGGAAAAAGAATAAGGAGAAAATAAAATACAATTGACAGACTGGAAGTCAGTGGATTTGGAATAAGAAGACAGAGGATTAAATATGAGCTCTGCTACTCTATCTGTGTGACCTTAAGTAAATCACTTAACTTCTCTGGGCTTCTTTTTATCCTCTATAATATGAGGGTGTTGGATTAAAAATTAGAGGTACCTTGAAGTACCTTCTAGCTCTAAATCTGTGATCTGTAATGATTCATTGATCTGTCTTATTCCTCCATGCTTTTGAAAAGGTTGTTTCCCACCTGCAACATATTGGTAAATAATCAACAACTGGCTCTCCAGTAAAAAAAAAAGTATGCACAATAAACTTTTATTTTTATTTTATTTCATTTTATTTATATGCATTATTAATATTTTCCCTAGCCTTTTCTTATATCAAGACAATCAACAAAACAATAAATCAGGCCCTGATTTGTAGAATTTGTTGATTTCTGCGTTGTACATATTCATACTGCAAAATGAACATTGGATCTCAAAAGCCATTTGAACTGGCTCCAACATATACCTGCGACCCCCACCTTCACCCCATGCCTAGAATGCTTTCCTTCCTCATCTTCAACTCATGGGATCCCTCATTCCCCTCAAGTTTCATCTGAAGAGCCATCTCTTATAAGAAATCCTGTCTGATTTTCCCAGAAGTTCGTCCTCCCAAGGCCATAAATTTACTTTACATTTATTTACCTATATACCTGAGGAAAATGGAAAGCATGCTGGATTTGGACTCAGAGGACCTATGTTCAATTACCTTATACACCCAATTTATCATCTGTAAAATGTGGGAATTAAATGAGATGACTTCCAAATCTCCTCCAGCTCTAGGATCTATGATCCTATGGTTCTTCATCAATTATTTTTGTTGTTGTGTCATTTACTCATGTCTGATTGTCTATGACTCCATTTGGAGTTTTCTTAGCAAAGATACTAAAGTGCTTTGTCATTTCCTTCTTTAGCTTATTTGACAAATGAGGAAACTGAGGCAAACAGGGTTAAGTGACTTGCCCAGGGTCACATAATAAGTGCCTGAGGTCAGATCTGAACTCTGGAAGATGAGTCTTCCTGACTCTTGGCACTTTATGCACTATGGCACCACCCAGCTGCCTAAAGAACAAGCTTGTTGTTGTTATGTTCATCCTTCATTTTCAAAGAAGACCATGACATCAGAAAAATGATAGTATGACTTGCACTTGACTTTGTTTTAAGTGAGGAAGGGCTGTGCAAGGTCACCAGCTTCACTTCTCCTGAGAACAAGCAAGAATAAGTTAAAGGAGTAGGGCAAGAGTTTATGGAGAGAAACTAGAAATTCAAAGTTTAGGATCTCAAAAGTAGAACAATTTCTATAGTATATAATGAAATATGCAACTATCCTGAAGGGTAACTGAAGTGGAGTAGAAGTGGATAACATGGATATTGATATCTTTGAGGAGATCAGGGGAAGGGACAGAAAAAGAAAATTATGAACCTGTTAACTTACATCATGGAACAAAGAGGTAGAGAGACCAGGAACAAAGAGGACAGTGACGAAGATTAAAAGGGGATGCTGTGAATATATGGTGCAGACTTCAAAGATAAAAGTTGTAGGGTAATGAGGTTAGAGAAAGGGTCTGGAATTAGCACTGTCAAATCAATAAACATTTATTAAGCACTTACTTTATACCAGACTCTGTGCTACGTTCTATGTAATACAAATACAAATAGAAAAAAAGATAATTCTTTCCCTCAAGGAGCTGATGGTCTAATGGGAGGAGACAACAAATAAAAAGCAGTTAAAAGATGTGAGTAAGTAAGAGAAAGATGAAAGTGTTTGGCATGAGGTCATTGTGGAGAAAGCCTAGGTGAGTGATGGGTACAGCCTATAGAAGAATGAAGACATGACTGTCTGGGCCTCTTCCAAGGACATGCTGGAACCATCTTGAACAGGTCTTAAGAGTGATTTTAAAATTTTCAGTGTGAGTATTTAAAGCTTGGAAATCAGCAAAGCTTGGAAATCAGGGCTTGATTTATTACTTGGTTAACAAAGTGATGGAGAAAGTATTAATAATGTATCATTCATTTTCCCCCTTTTTTGGAGAATAGGAGCCCCTCCCTCCGTTTTTCTGGTTTCTCTCAGAAACTCCATTTTAAAGAGGACACTTGAGAGACAATTTGAATTTAGAAAATTACAGCATTTGTCTCATGTCTCAATACTAGGCAATAAATTCTTCAAGGTCAAGGACACTGCCTGAGTCCTTTTTTAATCCAGCACAGTGCTTTGCATATAGTAGGTTTTCACCAGATGCTTGCATTATTTCAAGAGTTGAAAATTTTCCAAATCTTCCGCATCTGCTCATGGATACCTTAATATAGGTTCAGGAGTTTGAGCTTGCTTAAAATTCAGAGTCTGATAAAGCAAGTCCTGGAGTGATAACATTTTAAATTCTTATCAGTCTCTCACAGTTTAGCTGGAATGAGTTTGAGGATTAAGAGTGGGTATTGACAGGATAAATCCTTGTAGATCTCTAGAAACTGGGGGAAGAGAACAAAGCAAATTTGTCTTCTATTTTATGATTTTGCCTAGTCCTGGATCCAGTAGGCATGGAAACACAGAATAATTATCCCACCACTGTCAATGACTACTCATTGGTCTAAGATATTTTCCATCACTTTTGTCTCAGTAATTCCATTACTGTACATAGACACAGGATCATATGGGATATTTGTAAAGTGCTTAGCACAGTAGTTGACATATAATAGTTGCTTAATAAATGCTTATTCTCTTCCTTTCTAATTACTATAGACCCAAAAAAGGTCAAAGGCCCAGGACCTGCCAAAATTGACATATCAGTGGAACTCTTGATGGTTGTAAAGACATGGAAACAAATTAGATTCCCAAAAGTTTGAGAAGGACTAGAGGAAAACATCTGTGCTATATGAATGTAATATAATATTCTTTTTATGGATTACTTTTTTTGAGGGTAATATAAAGACAAAGGCAGATATTGATAGATGACAAAGAGATAAATGGATAGATAGATGAATATAGATAGACATGGATAGACAGACATAGACAGACAGATAGACAGACAGATGATAGATCGATAGATAGATGATTTATAGATAGATAGATAGATAGATAGATAGATAGATAGATAGATAGATAGATAGACAGATGATAGATAGATAGCTGTGTGCGTTGAAGGCAACCATATTCACCAGAATCTAGAACTTTAGAACTGGAAGGGACATTAAAGATCACCTACTCCCACAAGTTTAAGGACAAAAAGAACACTAGAATGAGCTGCAGGCATTTCTAAATCGCCGTATCATTCCATGAATGCAGGATAAATAACTGATCAAGAGTGGGAGAAGCAGGAAGGGATTTCCAGGGCAGTCAGTGGTATCACGGGTCAGAATCCCATTCCTTCTATATTTGTTCATTCTAATGTCATCTTTTAGCTAAGAAAGACAACTAAGAGGTGTCTACTTGGGAGTATTCCCTGGGTTAAATCTTATGTATCTATAAATTGGGAAGAAGCCCAGAGGGGCTGAAAGAGGGAGAAGACATCAGTCAGTCAATATGCATTTATTAAGTGCTTTCTATCTGTGAGGCACTGTACTGAGTGCTGAATGTGTATACCAATAGGGTTTAGCCAATGACAATTTGAATGGCTTACCTATATATATTTCCTTCTGAAGTCAATTCATAGTATTGTAGAGTTTGGAAGGGACTCAGAATTCAGCCCAACCTTCTCTTTTTCCTTGTGATGGAATGCACTTGCTCAAAGTCACACACATAGTGACACTCAGTGTTTGAACCTAGTTGCCTGGTTCCAGATAAATTACTCTTTCCACCATTCTCTCTCTCTTTCAAAATGTCTTACCCCAAGGTGACCCAGCTAGTTGCCCTGCTTCTCTGTTGTGTTGAAAAGCAAAATATGAATGAATCTGTCTGATAAGTCCTTTATTGAACTTGTTTCTACAGAAGTCTTTAGCTCAGAGTGTTGTCTTCAGTACTGGGTGCCATAGTTGACCAAGGAGTTCAATCCACTGGATAGAGTCCTCACAGGGGCAACTGGTGAGAGAATATGAATTCACCTTTTACAAGAATCATTTAAAGAGACTGGTGTTATTTAGCCAGCTGAAGATAGAATTCAAACATGATAGCTATCATTAAATATTTGAAGAAAGGTCAATGGAAAAGGTATTAGATTTGTTCTGCTTGACTCCAGAGGACAGAAACAGGAAGCAATGGATGGAATATACAGAGAGGCAACTTAAAGATAAACAAGAGGAAAATCTTCCTAACAATGAGAACAATCCCAAAGAGAAAAGAGATGCCTCTGGACAACGTGGGCTCTCCTTCACTAGATATCTAGGAGTCATAAACCAGATTATCACTTGTAAAGTACTTTGTAGAGCAGGATCAATTTCAGGTATGAGTTAGACTGAATGGTCATTAACGTCACTTCCCAATACTAAAATTCTATGAATATGTGATTCCTGAATGACATTTGTAGGTCAGATATGACCATAACATACCATTTTAAGGTTGGGAATGAGTCAAATCTCACCTCAGACACTAAGCAGCTATGTGATCTTGTACAAGTCACCCTTTATGTGCCTCAGTTTCCTCATCTACAAAATTGGGATCACAATAGCATGTATCTCACAGAATTGTTGCAAGGCTAAAATGAAATAAAGTTTCTAAAGCACTGTATAAATCTTAAAGTGATATATAAATAGCAGTGGGAGTAGTTGCTGTTGTTAGTTATTACTATTGCTAACCTTTGTTTTTCTTTTCGCTGGTATCAGCCTGAAAAAGTCTTTTTTTTTTTTTTAACTTTCTCAGAGGGGAAAATAATTTACCATCCTTCCAAGTCATTTCTCTTTTTCTATTTCACTTTGTTTCCTATTGCATAATGTTTAGTTTTTCTTCTCTTTAACTTGAAGAAGAAAGTATCTCATTGGGAAACTGTCCAAATGTACTCTAGACATTAATTATTTACACCCAGTTGATATGGGCATTTCCCATCTGTTGTGACGGAAAAGAAGATGCTTTACCAAATGTTTTGTTTCCCAGCTGAAAGAGAAACATTTCCCTAGATTCCCAGGTAGAGTTAATGATCTCCACCAAGTTGGTCAAATAGGTCTCTGAGGGATGAAGAGGAATTTCTTCCTTACGTAAATTCTCTATGAGCTTTGGGGATTTCCCACCCATGGATTCAATTTATTAGAAAGGGTTAGGAGTAGATTACAGGAAACCAACATTAGATATTGTTCCTAGGGAAGAAGAGGGGTGGGTAGCTATTAAAAAGTTAAAAAGAAAACTTTGCCAAGGCTCATTCCATGGGATGAGTAAATTCTGCTACTGCCATATTTGTATGGTTGATTCACCTTTTAACAACTGTACTGTACTTTATAAAGAAACAATGTACTTTTCCAAAGGAGGAAAATAGCTTTCTTTTTTTTCTGTTTTTCAGATCATGGTGGCATCTGCAGGACATTTGATTCATTGTATATTTTGCAGTGATCGCTGGGAAATAAAATATTGTACTCAACACTTTAGGCAAAAGCTTGTAAGGAATAATTTGTATTCATTTAGATTACTCAATTCTAAGCATATCTGCTAAGAGACAAAAGTCCAAAGAAGGGCAGAGTAACCCCATGATTCTGAAAATATCTAACTCAAGTCACTCCAAAGTTATAATTACAGCTTTCCAGGACAATAGACAAAATTCCATAATGAGATAAAAGATCTTAGAATAAAATTAAGTTAAGGATTTGCTTTGCTAAATAGAACAATAGTCACTTAACTTTTGGTTCC
This sequence comes from Notamacropus eugenii, assembly GCF_028372415.1. NCBI lineage: Eukaryota > Metazoa > Chordata > Mammalia > Diprotodontia > Macropodidae > Notamacropus > Notamacropus eugenii. The sequence goes on from NC_092874.1 coordinate 280,535,381, forward strand.
CACCTGGAGAATCATTTTCCTGAAAACATTCTTTCTTTGTCTGACTACTTCTTTAAGCATTCTCCTTTCCAGGTAGTCAAAGGTGAACACAAGATATACTTCCATTAACTGAATTAATCAGAGACATCTCCCTTATCTTAGTCTAATAATTACTCTAACCCAATATGAGATCAGTGGAGGGCCCCTTGTCTTTATCCAGTCACCACCTTAATTACTTAAGGGAGACATCGTTCCTGGACTTGTCTGAAGAAAGAGAAGCAGGACATTGTTTCAAAATTGATAGTTACAGTGACTGAGAAAGTGTCTTCCATGTTAGTCCAAAGGTCTCAGACTTAGATCACTTTTAAATGGTTTCTTAATATTTCTAAAAGAGGGAGTGGGCTTAGTTTGAAAGACACTTCCACCTCCCTTTTAGGGAATCAACTAGCAAGGCTATCCCTGACCCAAAAAACAGCCATTTTTTATGTTCCTTGACCCATTATGGCCCTCTTGAAGAGGAGAGAAATGAGATGATGTTCAATGATGTTTTTCAGCTTTCTCTTCTTTGTGATATCATTCCCTTCCCATTATCGGCACAATTTTGTTGAACTTTTCAGTTCCCAAAACTATCCTCTGCAAGAACCTAAAAGGGGCACTGAGGAACTACTATCCTTGTCCATCTGCATGTGCCCTATGCTTGTCTTGTTTTCACATGCACACACACACACATGCACACACACACACACACACACACACACACACACACACACACACACATAGCTCCTTAAGAATAGGATTAATGAAGAAATCACCAGATATGTTTGCCATGCCCAAAAAAACCCAACAACCCAAAACCTCTGGAAGCTTACTACACACTTGAACTGCTTCTCACTGTGGAAGGACCCTCCACCCCTGTGACCTCTCTCTATGATTGCCTGGTTCCTCCCAGAACTTCCTTAAGATGGAGGTTCTGAGAGGAACCATGTCTTCATTCCTTTCCATGCTACACTCTTGACTCTCCACAGGACATTCTCAATCATGCTCCATTATGGGGACCTTCATTCCTACCCTCTTCCTTGAGAGCATTTGCATATATTTGTATTCCTAGGACTATACGCAATTCCTGGTATATAGTAAGAGTTTAATAAATGTTTGTTGACTTCTCTCCTTTTTCCCATTTATATGTGGTTCATACATTTTGTTCACACTCATCTGAATACATGGTGTTTTCTCCTAGTAGTCTGTAAGCTCTTTGAGGACAAGGGCCATTTTGTTTTCTTATTTGTCTTTATGTCACAGAGAAAGACCAAGTTCAAGCTCCACATTTTCCATAATGGTCCATGCCTTCAACTAGAATAGACTAGCCTCTTTGGGACTGTCTACTATGTCTATTCCTCTTACACCTCATATCAATCATTATCACACAGCTTAGCAAATGATGGTTCTCATTACTTCAAATACTGTGGACCTCATCTTAATGTTAAGGTAGTCAGTCACAATATCTCATTTTCTCTTGTACTCTCTAGTGGGCTTAGCACAAAGCTGATTACAAAGGACATTCAATAAATATTGATTGATATGTCTTGTTTAGAAAATTAGGATCTCTCTTAGAAATGCAAATAATTATAATATCCATTTCTGCAGCACTTAACATACATAATCATTTTTTATCTTTACAACAGCCCTGTGAAGTATATTCAACTAAATTAAAAATAGTTATTTTATATATGAGAAAACTGAGACTCAGAGTAGTTAAGTATCAGGGGTGAATGAACACAGATCCAACAGACCCCAAGTTCTGTATTCTATCTGCCATACCATATTGTGTAGGGGACGGAAGGAGAGAAGGGAGCAAAGGAGGAAGGAAGAAACAAAGAGAGGGAGGAAGGAAGGAAGAAAAGAAAGAAGGAAGAAATGAAGGAAAGAAGGAGGAAGGGAGGCAGAGAGGGAGGAAAAAATTAAAAAAGGAATATAAAACATTTCCCTTGACTAGAATGTGACTTCCTTAAGGGAAGAGATAGTCTTTTTCTCTTTCTTTGTATCCTGACAAGTAGAACAATGCCTGATACATAGTAAGTGTTTAATAAATGCTTGTTGATTAACTGCCTGACAAAGTGAAATAAGCAAAATCAGAAAAACAGTATACAACCTGACTAGAACAGAGTAAATCAAAAGACCAAATATCGAAATTGAACTCTGAAATTCTAATGACCAAATCTGGTCCCAAGAAAAGATATGAGAATTCACATGCCTCCACTTTTGGCAGAGGTGACAGACTTGGTATGGAACAACACATAAAATGCTAGACTTGGCTGATATACTGGAGTTTGTTTTTTTTTTAATTCTTTTACTATAAGATATAGCTTTCTGGAAAGCTCAGGGGAAGGCATATCCTGGACAATTAAGGTGATGTAAAAACAAAAGAAATCATTAGAAATTCATTTCAAAGTGCCTCCATTGTCCTGATTTCCAAAATAAGGATCATTTAGGGCTGGTGGTAGATTGAAGCACCTTGGAGAGCACCAATGATAGTTGAGAGAAGAGTTACAGAGAGGAAGGCAAGGAGAACCAAATAGTATTTGGAGCTGAAAGAGACCTTACAGACCATCTCTCCAACTCCTTCATTTTACAGATGAGGAAACCGAGGTCTAAGGAAGTTAAGTAGTTCACCCACAAACAGCTTAGAGTGATAGAGAGAATGATGAACTGGGAAATTAGGGTTCAGATTCTCCCTCAGATGATTATAAGCTGTGACCTGTCACATTAGTAATGTGATCCCTGTCTTCCTTCTCCACCTTAATTTCTTCATCCATCAAGAGGAACAGTATTAGCAATACCTGCATCCAAGGATTTTTCTGTGGTCAAATAAGCTCCTGCAAACCTTCAAGGGCTCTTTAAATGTCAGCTGTTATAATTAAGTAGTTGAGACTCCAATGTCAATCTGATTTCAAATCTTGAATCCTTTCTACTACATAATTCCACAGTAAAAATTTGGATTTTTAGGTAATATGATGAATCAAAAAATCTACAGGTAGTCGTTGGGCTTCTTTTTCTGGTGTAGACAAAAGATAGCAGGGTTTAGGCTTCAGAAGCTCTCCTATCCTGTTGTCTAGCTCACATAAACTCTTATTTCCAAATTGTGCCCATAGTGAACCCCACATCCAGCATGGAACTAGTGATTTTGGCACCTGGGGATGACTGAAACACACCCAGGCAAACAGAACACAATGGACCCCTGTTAGGACAAATCTCATGAAATGCACCCTTTAACTGGTGTTTTCTAATTCATGATGTGAAAACAATATAAGAAGTAATTAAAACAAACAGCTGAATTGAAGGAAGAATTCATTACTACACAGACATCTAACTGCTGGGTAGGGAGAGGGATTGAAAACTGCAATTTTATGGACATGGGGAACTTCCAGGTGAGAAAATTTTGTTTACCAATGCTGATAGATACCTTTCCTGCAACTTATATAGTCTTAAAGAATTACCTAGTGCACTGAAAGGTGAATGACTTGCCCAGGATCACTTAGGCAGTATCAGAGATAGAACTTAAAAACTAGTTCTTCCTGTCTTTGTGGCCAGCTCTCTATTCTCTATTTACTATAACATACTTTATCTCTCTTTCTCTCCATCTCTTTGCCTTTCTATTTTTTTGTTTGTTTCTGCCTCTACTCATATCTGTCTTTCAAATTTCTGCCTTGTGTCTGTCTCTATTTTTATCTGTGTTTGCATTTACGTCTGTGTGTCTGTCGCTCCATCTCTATCTCATTCTCTCTCTCCCTCTTTTTTTATATCCTCTCTTTTCTTTCCCTTTCTTTCCTTCTTGTCTCTCTTTCTGCTCTCTATTTCTCTATTCATCTCTCTATGTCATCTCTTCTCCTCTCCTCCCCTCATCTCTCTCTCTCTCTCTCTCTCTCTCTCTCTCGCTCTCCTTCCTCCTTACCTCTCTCTCACTCTCCCTCCAACCCCCTTCTCTGTGTGGATGTATCTATCATGTCCTTGTCTTTGGTATAGGGAATTCCTGGTAAGAAAACTCCCTCCACCAATGCCAGCCCTCTGTCCACTACAATTGCCTTTATTACATTATTTCACCCTGCAAACTCCAATCACCTGGGATATACCCTGGTTATACCTTCCCCTGTATTAATAAAGGAGTTTAAAAACATGTTTCTTCCTTTCTCTTCCCTTTGATTCCAAACAGCTTGCTCCTAAGCTCAGACTAGCACTATATGGGCTAGAGTTCAGCATTTCTCTGGGTTAAATAGGCTTTTTGTTGTAGGACTTGGAAACCAAGGACTGTTTATGACAATTTTATGGGGAAGTGCATTCTGAGTTCCAAACAACTTGCTTACAACTGAATTTTTGAATCCTTCTCCTTGCTAAGCGGCGGCCCTGCATAGACTTTATGGACACCAAAAGTACCTCTAACAGATAGCCATCAAATCTTGAGCAGGAAATTGTTGTCACCTGGTTAGGGATTCTGTGGATGTATACCCATGCTTTTGTAACCCATATAGGCATTGAATTTATATGGCTGCCTTTCTAAGGCCAAGGTGAAGATAATTACTTGGGGTTATCCCTCACTGGTGCTTGGAAGAATGATTTAGATACAGGTCACAGCAGGAATTGCCTGGGGATTCAAGGGGAAGCTGGAGAGAGAATTGGCTACTCATTTACATTCTCTTCTTGTTTCTCAACAGCCCTCCTTCAATATGGTCTGTTCCTGGCTGTGGGGAGACCTCAGTAATAGACAATCCTCTTCATCTTTTTTCTGTTCATCTTGGATGAAGCTAGGCATCTGTGGTCCATACCATTCCCTTCCCTCCCCCTCCTCATCATTATTCCAAAAGCAATGATGCTCTTGATGCTAGGTAAGACATATATTATAGAAATTACTACCAAGAAGTGTTTTGTTTTAGAAGATTGTGTTTGTGTACTTGTGCATGCTTGTATTTCTCCAGCAACTTGAGAAGCTAGTAAGTAGGTGGAAACAAAGCCCAGATCTCTGCTTCTCTCTTCATATAGGTTGTGGCCAACTCTGGGAAGAATAGTAAAATATGTGTCATGGGAATATCAGGGGAAAAAAAACCAGACTGCTCTCACTAAGTCCAAAACCTTCCCAAGTTGGACGAGAGATTGAATGTTTCCAACTCCTTCAAGGTCCCTTCCCACTCTTTCTATTTTGTTCTGTGCTGCAAAGATGATGAAAAATTATTCATAATGATGTTCTAGAAAGATGACTGGGTTAGAACGTTCAGTCACCCTGTGATATTTTTTTCCTCTTTTCACTAACTCTTTGGGCCCCAAGCATCATTAGCCATCTTAATCATCCCAGGATAAACCAGTAGGTTTTTAGTGGCTATTCAACATTCTTCTTTGAAGGGAAAGGTCTAGTCTTATTTATAATAACAACATAATGTGATTTTGAAAGAGACAGCGTATTCAAGGATTGTGTTTTGACTAAGGAAAACAGGCACAGCATTTTTTTTAACATGGAGAGGATGTCCTACTATTTGCATTATGTTTATAGAAGAATGGTAAGGGAGCAGATAAATGGGGGGACCATTCATTAGTGCATTCTTCTGTCGAGGACTTTGTCTGATACCCCCTGGCTGCTGGCAAAGATTCCCGTCTGCTGCCTTGTTGAGAGAGAGAGGGAAAAAAAAGAAATATATTATGTCCATTTCAACTTTGGTGTCTTGTTCTCATTCTAATCTCCCTCTACCACCCCCAAGTATAGAGGGTAGTACTCTTTTTACTTAATTTTGTTTTGTGCTGAGTCAAGACTTTTGCTATTAAAAAAATTCCATTCTCCTGCCAATTATGATGAGATAATAGATTATCTTGGCAGACTCATTTAAGTAACTTTTCAGGTATTCTCCTTGCAAGGAGAAATGTGCTCACACTTATCAGAAATGCTAATGTGGCATTTATTCAGTTTGATGTGAATAGCTCAGCACTGGGCAACCACAGCGGTGCCAGTTGGAATGCATTTCCGATTCCAAAAATTTGCCCTTTCTCCCAGCTAATATGACATTCTTTAAAGGAAAAAAAATGTGCCTTTGCTTCAGTGCCAGGCAGCAAAAATACCCCTTTGGTGGGGCTTTTTATTTTCACTGAAAACCTGTTATTGTGCTTGGTTCGTCAGGACAAAGTCACAATAAAAGGACTTAATGCCCACATCGCTTTCATGATGACTGAGTTTGAAGAGTGCTGACATACAGGTCAATCAATGTTGGGGATGACAGTGGGTGTTATTCTCCAGAGAGGACAGCAGTATAATAATAATGTTTATTGGCCATCATTTTCAATGATTTCATGCCATCCTTTAGTAGATGAATGAACACAGCTCGGCTGCAGGCATGCATGTAAATAAATTACACATTAAGAGCCAGGGAGTTGCAATCATCTTTCTTAGAGAATGCACTAAATAGTCGCAATCAGTGAAATAGATGACAAATGGTGTTAAATATCTTTTTCAGATATGGTGTCAGTGTGGCTGAAATGAGATGCTCTGTGTGTGTGTGTGTGTACATGTGAGTGTTTTGAGGAATAAGAGGAGATAACAGAGAGTCAAGATGAATCTCATTGTTTTCTTAGGTATGTGTTAGTATACAAGACCACACTGGACAAATATCCAATGGGGAATTTTTCCTTTCCTAGGTGAAAAGATATATTACTAATAAGGGGACAACAATGTCTAAAGTCTTTAATAATGTATTACTGTTCTTGTTAACTGTGTTAAAGTTAAGGTCTTGAAACCAATGGTGCCTGCCTCACCTTCTCATCACAAGGCCTCTTTCTGCAATGACCACTTAAATTACTGAGATCTTTTAAAATTAAGATTGATTGGGGAAGCTGGGGGTTGTGGGAGGGAAACTATTTGGATAGACAATACGGTGAAATGGAAAACACTGAATTTGTTGGAAAGCATATGAATTTGATATCCATTTTTGTCGGTGACTACCTGAGTTACTTTGGGTAAGCCCCTTCCCATATGGGCCTTAATTAATCCTAAACCTGTATATGAAATCCCAAGAGGTCCCTTTTTGATTCTGGACAGCTCTAATAGTGAAGAAGTTTGTTTGTTTTCTGATGTGCCTGAGTTTGCCTATCTACAGTTTCTAATCATCACTGCTGGTTTTACTCTCCAGCTCCCAACCAGAATGAACCCAGTCCCTCTTACCCTTCAATCCAGAGTCTTCCCTTCTCTAGGTTAATCATCCCTGATTCCTTGATCAATTATCATATGACATGTACTGAAGGCCTTTCAGAACCCTGGCTACTTTCCTCTAGAAATTTTTGAGCAGATCAGCATCTTTCTCAAACTGGGGCACATAGAACTGAATGTGACGCTACACCAGTCTAATAAGAGCATAGCATGGGGGAATTATCAACTCCATGTTTCTGGAAGTGATGTTTCTCTTAGTGTAGCCCAAGACGGCATTAATACTACTGGCTGCCACATTATGTATCTGACTCATATTGAACTTTTAAACCAATAAAATCAATGTCCCCCCACCTTCTGTCCTTGTGAGGCTGATTTTTTAATATAAAATTTAGTATAAGACTTTATATTCGTATCCTATTGAATTTCATCTTATTAGATTCATTCAAGTAATTGAGCCTGTTAAGGATCTTGTTGGATCTTGTTGGATCTTGACCCAATGATCCAATATGTTAGTTATGTGATGAGTATACCATCTTTGCCTTTATTCAAATCACAGCTAAAAATATTTGTCAGTATTAGACCCCTCACAGTTGCATGGGGCATCCCAATAGAGACTTCCTGCCAAGCACAGATAGGCATAGAGAATGGGCTAGGTGTGCCTACAAGTGTGCCCTAACTCAAGACCAGAGCTCTGTGCATGCACTGCCAAGCTGCCATTAAGACATTAATAATTACTTTTCATATCCAGCCACTTTTAAATCTATCTAATGATATGGTTGTATAAATCACATTGTTCTATCTTTTCCAGAAGAAAAATATGAAATTTTTATAACATTTTTGCTAAAAGCTAAGGAAACTACATTCCTAGATTTTACCTCATATACTAGGTTAGTAAAAGGAAATGAATTCGTTGGACATGACCTGCTCTTGATGAAACCCTGTCTGTGCAGCTGCAGCTTCCTTTTCTAGAAATCTACTGATCATTGTTGCTATCTTATTTTCTCCTCCTCCTCTTTCTTTTTATCCTCCTCCTTATTCCTTATCTTTTTCCCTTTTCCCTCTCCCCTTCTCCTCCTTCTCCCCTTCCAATATCTGCCACATTCTGACTTCTTCACTTGTGTGGCCCTTGGTAAGTCACATCATCTCTTTAGGTTAGATTAGAGACCTGTTAGGTCCCTTTCAACTTTAAATCTATGGCTTTGAGTCTATGGTTCTATGACTGGGAACCGAGGAAATCTCTGGGTCTCAGTTTCCTCATCTGTATAATGAAGGGGCTGTCTAGATTAGATTTAAGTTTCCTCTAAATCAACACGTCCAAAATTTAACTCACTATCATCTCCTCCCCTCAAAAAAGCCCTCCCCCTTCCAAGTTTCCCCATTGCTGTTGAGACAAGCAGGTAAATATTTATAAATATTACATATGTAAAAATTCTTTAACAATGTTGAAGGCATTACCACCCTCCCAGTCCCCCAAGCTCACAACCTAAGTGTCAAGTGCCTTGACCTTTCAGACTTTCTCACCTCCTAATTGAATTTGTATCCAAGGCCTTTTGGTTTTACGTGTGACATCTCTCATAAATACCTTCTTCAGGGTGAAGTCCTTCATTCCTTTATTCTTGAACTATTATAATTGCCTATGGTTAGGTCTACTTACCTCAAATTTCTCCCCACTCTGATCCACCCTCCACTTAGCCACCAAAGGGATTCTAAACAAGTGCAGTTTTTAGTTTTAACCATATCCCTTCCCCAACCATTACCCCAATCAAGAAACTCCACAGTCTTCCTATCACTTCCAGGATCAAATGTAAAATCTTCTGATTTTCAAAGTCATTCATAACCTGTTCTCCCTACACCTTTTCAGATTTATATCCTATATTTCTTCCCAAGTTCTCTGTGACACATGAACACTAGTCTTCTTCTTCTTCCTTAAATAATTCACACCATCAGCTGTGGGCATTTTCATTGGCTACACCATGCCTGGAACCCCATGACTGGAATGCTCTCCCTCCTCACCTCTGGCTCCAGGATTCCCTGGTTCCCTTCAATGCCTAGCTAAAGTCTCACCTTCTACAAGAAGCCTTTCAAATTTCCCCTTAATTCTAAAGCCTTTTCTCCATTGATTATTTCAGATTTATTCTGTATAAATCTTGTCTATATATAGTTTTCGTGTTCTCGTCTTGATACCTATTGAAACTGCTTGAGCAGGAACTGTCTTTTAGCTTTCTTTGTATCCCTAGTACTTAGCAAAGTGCCCAGTACATCACAGATGCTAAATACCATAAATAATTATGGACTGACTGCCTAATTCTTTGACCCTTCATTTTTACACTGGAACTAGCACTGATCCCAAAATTATCTCAATCTGGATTTTCCTGCATATTTTGTTCTAAGTTCAATGACTTGACTAAAAGACGATTAAAAACAACTGCCCCATCACCACCTTCTTACCTGGCAAAGTGTGACCGATTTTTCCCTCTCAGGTTAATTGTTGCCTTGTGTGGTCCTTACTGGAATAAAGCTCATTCATGTCTGTAAAAAAAACTCAGCTTGCATTTGGCTTCCAATATTGTCATTTTGTCACACTCCAAAGATTCTTGAGTGAAGATAGGATAATGAGGCTTCTGATAGAATTTAAGGACAGGTACATCTGACAAGGCTTCTTTACATTAACAAACTGATCCATTTTAATGCTTTAAACCCAAGACGTTTATTGTTCCGACTCCCCACTCCTCATGTTTTCCATATATTTTTTATTCCCTTTTATAAAAAGCAATTGCTTATTGCTTTAGAAATAAAAAGAAAAATGTCTTTAGGCTACCCCCTTGTATTTTGTATCAATGAGACTAATATCTTTTATAATCCTAGAGGCTTTATCAAAAAAAGGTCTAGGATCTGTTTTCTTTTCTTTTCTTTTTAACAAAAAAGATTTCACTCTTCTCCTTTTCATATTATACGAATTATATGTATATTTTGTTTCTCTTTTTTTGTGCTTGTCTCCAGATTGAATATGCAACCTATTGGTTTTCTACACTCTGTGATAATTCAAATGAGGGCACAGTGGGGAAAAAAAGCAACTGAAGGTTCGCTCTTCTCTTTAGCCATTACCAAAGAAACATGGAATTATACAGTCTTTCTAGGCAGGAGGATCTATGTGAAGCCCACTAAGGCGTTTTTGTTTCTATCCATTAAGAAGACAAGAGACATGCAGTTAAAATTGGCTAAGTGCTGCATACTGTATAATGCAATCTAGTTTACAGTAACGAAAGAGCCTTTTTTGCATGTTAAGTGGTAATCGAGTTGCATTGGGAAAAGAAATGGAATACTCAGTGTTTCTGTCTTGCCAAGTCATACTTTACATATGGCAGCTTAAAGGTATTAATTTCAATTTAGGTAATTGACATATACTTCCAAAGCATGGATGCCATTCTTCTAGACAGCAAACATTTGCATGAAGTAAATCTCCTCCTGGCCTCTGCCTCCCCTCCAGGTTCTTCTCTGGTCTAATATAGCAATGATTAGGCTCTTGGCACTACACTTCTGGCTGTGTGTGTGTGTGTGTGTGCTTATGTGTGTGTGCATCTATGTATGCATGCGTGTGTGTGTTTGTACTTCCCCCCTTTAAACAACACTGTTTGTCCAAGATGAATGCAAAAGGAGGAGAAATTTCACCTGCCTCATTTTCTTATGTGAGTTATCCTTTTCCCTTAAAGCCCCTCAAATGGATCAGACCAGAGGAGATTGTGTTATCAGAGAATATATAGCCTTTGAGATGGTTGGAGTCAAGATGGAGAGGAGTGTCTGGTCTAGTAGATAGGGACCTGAGTGCAAGCTCCAGGGAGGTGATTCCTAAGAGGATGATGGTAGCTAGTAACATAACTCTGACCTCAGTGGGAAATTAGACAAACAAGACTGACACAGGCAGGATTTCGTGGCTACAATCTGTGCAGCAGAGGAGGAAAAGGAATGATTTCACAATGTTTTAAGTAGTGATGTTCCAAGAGGCAAAAAGCTTTTTCTTAACCTCTTTTCCACATTTTCACACATTCTTCATTATGTGGCATTGAGTAGTGACTGTTTGGGGATAGGTGCAGAAACACTTTGGCATAAAGACTACAGTATTGGGTTTGGTGGCAAGAAGTTTGAGAGACAAATGGAGCCACTGATTTCACTGATATAAAAAAGTCCCAGGTAAGAAAGCTCTCCCTACCAATGCATCCTATTTGCAATTTATAGTCTCTAGAGTGTTACCTAGAGCACCTAACAACTAAATAACTTGGCCAGAACTTCGTAGATGTCACAGATGAAATTGTCCTCAGGCCTTCCTGGCTTCAAGGTTAGCCCTGACCATAGTAGCACACTGCCATTCATTTGAGAGCTTGATCAAATTACTTTGCCTCAATGCACCTGAGGATACTCTCCCAGGACTTGACTTTTAAGTCAGCATTGGCTTGTAACCTGTACATAGAGGGAGTTTTTCCTGTTGGAGAAATCATCCAGGGGTAGAGAAACTGTGGCTTCGAAGCCACTTGTTTGGATTCAGTCAAAGAGCCACACTTGAGGACCTAGAGGACCACATGTGGCCTTTAGACCACAGGTTCCCCACCCCTTTCATAGACCCTTTGAGTAGTTCCATATTAAAGTCTATATTTTATCTATACTAAGAGATTGAAACTCCTGGAGGAGGTGTTATGTATTTTTTCAGTGTGAGACGGCAAAAAGAACACTAGACTTGGACTTTAAAATAGAAAAAAAGGTAATTCTGTGCCATTTTCCCACTGCCTGATCTAAGTTAAGTAACTTCAAATGTCTGAGCTTCTATTTCCTCATCTTTAAAATAGAAATAATAATACATGTCCTACCTATCTCACAGAATGGTATCGATATGGGCATGTTTGCAGTGGCTATTATTATTAATAATATCAATATTGTTGTATCTCTAATGCCTTATACAAAATTGATGATTAATAAATGTTGGCTAATTCTAATTAAATTACATCAACAAGGAGGATAGAGTTTTCATTTGGACACAGTGAATGGCTGCCTCTATAGTAGTGTGCAAGGAATTACCTCTCCCATGGACCTATTACTAATACTGAAATTCAACCTTTCTAGCACTAATACTAAAGTTCAACCATTATCCCACTATTCCTTTGATCTGCTAAATAGAAATACCCTTAGATGGAGTGACACCAATCAGGTGGAGGAGATATTTTACATATAGGATCAAAGGAATGCTTGCGCATCTTTCAAATCATACTATATGGGCAAACCCTAGTTGAGGGTAAGGTCAACATAATTCATCTTCTAGTGTCTTTCTATAAGAAAAGTGTCTTCTCCCTTTTAATACCACTGAATTCGTACTCAAGGGTAATAACTGTACTCATAAACCTGAAAGCCTTGGGAAAATAGCCAAAGCCATGTAGGAGTACAGCTTCAGATACCTTCATCTCTGATCTCTAGGAAGTATGCAATAGATGACTCTTTGGATATGGAATCAGGAGACTTTTCATCAAGTCCCAGAGATTCAGCTCAGGAGATGTCAGGTTTATTTTATGCATTAGGTCCTAGCTCTGACATTCACTACACTGTGATACTGGGCAATCTTTCTAGGCCTTCATTTCTTTATCTGTAAAATGAAGAGTTGGACTAGTAGGTTTGTACTCCAAAGAGAACAAAGAAGAAAATGTGTATGAAATATATACAAAAATATTTTTGTTTATTTTTTTATTTTTAGTTTTCAACATTCATTTCCACAAGATTTTGAGTTCCAAATTGTCTCCCCATCTGTCCCCTCCCTTGACCCCAAAATGCTGTGCATTTTGATTACTCCTTCCCTCAATCTTCCCTCCCTTCTATCACACCCCTCCCTTCCTTTATCCCTACCTTCTCTCTTTTCTTGTAGGACAAGATAGATTTCTATACCCCATTACCTGTATTTCTTATTTCCCCGTTGTATGCAAAAAACAATTCTCAATATTTGTTGCTAAAACTTTGAGTTCCAACTTCTCTCCCTTCCTCCTTCCCCAGCCATCCCCACTGGGAAGGCAAGCAATTCAATATAGGATATAAATGTGCGGTTTTGCAAAAGACTTCCTTAAGTCATGTTGTGTAAGACTAACTATATTTCCCTCCATCCTATCCTGCCCCTCATTTATTTTATTCTCTCTTTTGACCTTGTCCCTCCCCAAAAGTGTTTACTTCTAATTACTCCCTTCTCCCATTTTCCCTCCCTTCTATCATTGCCCCACTCCACTTATCCCCTTCTTCCCTACTTTCCTGTAGTGCAAGATAGATTTCCATATCAGATTGAGTGAGCATGTTATTCCCTCCTTAAGCCAAACATGATGAGAGTAAGCTTCACTTTTTCCCTCTCACCTCCTCCCTTTTCTCCTCCATTGAAAAAACTTTGTCTTGCCTCTTCTATGAGAGATTATTTGCGCCATTCCATTTCTCCCTTTCTTCTTCCAATATATTCCTCTCTCACCCCTTAATTTTATTTTTTTAGATATCATCCCTTCTTAGTCAACTCACCTTGTACTCTCTGTGTGTGCATATGTGTATGTGTGAGTGTGTGTGTGTGTGTGTGTGTGTGTGTAATCCCTCCAACTACCCAAATACTGAGAAGAGTCTCAAGAGTTACAGATATTATCTTTCCATGTAGGAATGTAAACAGTTCAACTTTAGAAAGTCCCTTATGATTTGTCTTTCCTGTTTACCTTTTCATGCTTCTCTTGATTCTCGTGTTTGAAAGTCAAATTTTCTATTCAGTTCTGGTCTTTTCATCAAGAATGTTTGAAAGTCCTCTATTTCATTGAATGACCATTTTCCCCCAGAAGTATTATACTCAGTTTTGCTGGGTAGGTGATTCTTGATTTTAATCCTAACTCCTTTGATTCTGTAATATCATATTCCAAGCCCTTTGATCCCTTAATGTGGAAGCTGCTAGATCTTGTATTATCCTGATTGTATTTCCACAATACTCTGATTGTTTCTTTCCAGCTGCTTGAGATATTTTCTCCTTGACCCGGGAACTCTGGAGTTTGACTACAATATTCCTAGGAGTTTCTTTTTTCAGATCTCTTTCAAAAGGTGATTGGTAGATATTTTCAATATTTATTTTGCCCTCTGGTTCTAGAATCTCAGGGCAGTTTTCCTTGATAATTTCATGAAAGATGATGTCTAGGTTCTTTTTTTGATCATGGCTTTCAAGTATTCCCATAATTTTTAAATTGTCTCTCTTGGATCTATTTTCCAAGTCAGTTGTTTTCCCACATTATCTTCTATTTTTTTCTTTGTTTTGGTTTTGTTTTGTAATTTCTTGGTTTCTCATAAAGTCATTAGCTTCCACATACTCCACTCTCATTTTTAAAGAACTAGTTTCATCAGTGAGCTTTTGAACCTCCTTTTCCATTTGGCTAATTCTGCTTTTTAATGTATTCTTCTCCTCATTGACTTTTGGACCTCTTTTTCCAGTTGAGTTAGCCTATTTTTAAAGGTGTTATTTTCTTCAGCATTTTTGGGGGTCTCCTTTAGCAATCCATTCTTGCATCTCTCTCTTTTCTCTTCTTAATTTTTCCTCCACCTCTCTTACTTGATTTTCAAAATCCTTTTCTTACTTAATTTTCAAAATCCTTTTTGAGCTCTTCCATGGCCTGAGACCATTGCATATTTATTTTGGAGGTTTTGGATGCCTTGATGTTTAGGTCTTCCTCTGATGGTATTCATTGTTCTTACTCATCTGAAAGGATGGAAGACAATACCTATTCACCAAGAAAGTAGCCTTCTATAGTCTTATTTTCCCCCCTTTTTTGGGCATTTTCTCAGCCAGTTACTTGACTTTTGACTCCTTTGTCAAGAGGACCTGTAATTTCTCAGTTCCTCCAAGGTGGTAAAATCAAATGAGAGAAGTTTACTCCTCTCCTGGTCTATGCTCTGGTCTAGGAGTAACCAGAAGAAGCACTCTGTTCTGCCCAGGATCTGCGAGTAGTGTTCCCTCTTCTCAGCCACCTCCAGTCCACCACTAGCACCCTTCCGCAACCCAGGACAGTCACTCAGGGCTGAGATTCAGATCAGCTGCTCAATTTCCCCAGGGTCCTTAAGCAGATAGCTCCAAAAATGGATGCTTTTGTTGTGGCGGCTGCTGCTGGAGGATACAGACTATGTTCCCTTCTCACTCTGGTGAAAGAACTTTCCCATTGACTTTGAAGCTGTCTTTGGCATTTGTGGGTTGAGAAATCTGGGAACTACTGCTGCTGGTGGTGCCCTGAAGCCTGTTCCAGTCCTGTCCCAATCACGCTGTGTAGCCCAAGTGGGCTGTGTTCCACTCTGTGCCTGGTGTGATAGATCTTTTCTGTCAGCCTTCCAGGCAGTCTTGGGCAGGAAATCTTTTTCACTCTGTAGCTTTGTGGCTTTTGCTGCTCTAGAATTTGTTTAGAGCCATTTTTTACAGGTATTTTATGGGCTATGGGTGGGAGCTTCTACAGGTCCATCTTTATACTCCACCATCTTGGCTCTGCCCCCCCCCCAAAAAAAAATATTTAAAGTTGCTCTTTTTGTGTTGACAAAGACTTGGAAACTAATGGAGATTCCCATCATTTGGGGAATGGCTGAACACATTTGGATACACAAATATTTGTTGTTGTTTAGTCATTTCAATAGTGTCTGACTCTTCATGTCCCCATTTGGGGTTTGTCTTGGAAAAGATATTAGAGTGGCTTGCTATTTCTTTCTCCAGATAACTTTAAAAATAAGGAAACTGAGGAAAACAGGATTAAGTGACTGGGTCAGGGTCACACAACTGGTAAGTGTCTGAGGCCAGATTTGAACTCAGGTCTATCCTTATCCCAGTCCTGGCATTCTAGCCATGGTGCTATCTAACTGCCCCTTATAGTGAAATACTATTGGGACTATAAACCATGATTAAAGGGATGGTTTCAGAGAAACTTTCAAAGACTTGTATCAATTGACATAGAGTTAAGTGATCAGGAACTAGGAGGACAATGTATGGAAAGGTAACAACACTGTAAAAACAAACAATTTTGACTTAAGAATTCTAATCCCTGCAGAGGACCAATAATGAACCATGCCACCTACTTCCTGTCACAAAAGAAATGGATAAAAGTTCCAAAGCAAGACATACAGTTTGGACATAGCCAACTCAGAAATGTGTTTTGCTTCACTAGGCATATTTGTTACAAAGGTTTTATTTTTTTCTTTCTCTCTCCCTGCCCCCCACACACCCATTTTCTAGAGGGTAAACAGAAGGAAGAAAAAAATGCATGTTGATTGAAAATAAAGTAAAAAAATTAAATGAAGAGTTAGACTAATTGATGTCTAGATCCTTTCTACCTGTCACAGTTTATGATCTCTTAGATGGATAGAAGTTTTTATCTCTGAGCCCAGAGCAAAGAGAGAAAAAAATTCCCTGTCACTGTTCTCTGTCAGAATCAGTTACACAGAGATCACCATCAGAAGGACATATTCATCTATTTTAAGTTTGTTGTTTATACGTAAGGACCTTCTGGTGTCAATCTTGACATTTATGAACCCCACACCTCAAACACAGAAGTCAGAAGCATCTGAGCCATCAATTTCTCACCTGTTCCAAGCAGGCAGAGAAAAAACATCACCCCTTCACCTCTTCTCCTCCCCCTCCTTTCTATTCTCCTTGGGAAATGGGTACAGAGAAGAATGTGTGTAATCTCATAAAAAAATATCCTTAGAGCTGTTAGGAGCCTGTCTTCTGAGATGTTCTCAGCAATATAGTGATTCTCAACTAACACTTAGCTCCTGTCTTTGAGGGATGAGCAAAATGGTCCCTCATCCTGTTCAGCTCCAGGTAGGATAGTAGTGAGTCCCAATGAGTAACTTTGAAGGTAATAAGGGATCTTCTGTTTATTAATAGGGCAAGATCCCTTGTCCAAACTAACCGCTTGTCTTAACAACTGGACATGGTATAATAGACAAATCTACATTTAGAGTCAAAGGACCTAAGTAAATCCTAGCTGTTACTCACTAGCTATGTGATCTCAGATAAATTACTTAACCAGTTTCTTCATCTGGAATGAATGAATGAATGAAAACCCATTTGTTAAAAACTCACTATGTGTCCTGTAGCATGCTAAATACTGGAGATACAAATATAAGCAAGCAAAATGGTGTCTATCTTTAACAGCTTCTATTCCAATCATGGAAGAGAATACATTTAAAAGATGGTGGGCAGGGAGACATGTTTTGGACAGGGAAATCAGAGGGAATGATAATTTGGGTCATATTGGATGGCACATCCTTTCCAGGAATGTTGTATTCTCACTGACTTTTAGGGTTTTCATGTGTGTGTGTGTGTGTGTGTGTATGTGTGTGTGTGTGGTGGATGTGGGGAGAGAGGACACAAGGAGGTTGGGTGTGTGGTATGATGGCATGGAAATGAATGAGAAGTGGCCAGAGAGTCTAGATTCAGTCAAGATAAGATCAACAGATGCTCACTACTCAGAAGCCCAGGGTTCCACGGATTGTGTGCTGAGTTGGAAGTGAGGGTTTACGTATAGTTTCATGGCATGCATATGACCAGGAATGGAAATAGTGGGTTAATGTAAGATGAGATGTTGGATTAGCTTATATCAAAGTTCATTTGAGGCTTTAAGTCTGTGACTTGGGGATCATAAGATAGTTCATATCTTAAAATACAGAAGATATAGCATTGTCTCCAGTCCTCAAGAGGGAAGAAATGAGTTGGCCTAGGTCACAGGAAGGAGACATGGTGGATAATAGTCATTTAAAGCTTAAAAGTAACTTTAACATTACGTAGTCCACCCCACCCCCACCCGCCGATTGATTAGTAAAATGAAGAGCCGAAAGGTTACTTGTCTCTTCTAAGGCTACATAAGTACCAAGTGGTATATGATTAAGATTATGTGAGGGGGCGGAGCCAAGATGGCAAAGTAGAAAGATGCACATACACATAGCTCCGAACACACAAACCACAGAACGGCTAGAGGGGACCAAGCCAGGGCGAATTCTGCACCCAGAGACCAAGGAGTTTTGGAGTGAGGGAGATTCCTGCTCCGGAGAGACCTGCGGACCTCTCACAGGGAGTCCTTCACGCCGCGGACTGGGCGCCGGGACGGGGAGCGGAGTGTGGCCCTGCCGTGGCTGCGACACTGAGGGGAGGAGATCCGAGAGGGCTATGGGAACGGGATCTCCAGCGGCCACGAGGGTCCCCCCACCCACAGAGGGACCTGCAAACCTCTCGCAAAAGGTCCGTCGCGCTGCAGACGCGGAGCCCAGCCCGGACCTGTGGCGGCCACGGCTCCGAGAGGCACAGATCTGAGAGGGCTCTGGAGGCGGGATCTTCAGCGGCGGCACGGGCCCCCCCACCAACAGGTGACTGACGGGGGTGGGCGAGAGAGTCTCTTTGGAGGGTTGAGAGGGGAGTGGGGTGCCCCCAAGGCTCGGGCCCCCCCGGGAGGTGGGGGCTGAGAGGAGGCTGCGGACGGGGGCTCCCCAAGCAACCGGGAGCCTGGATCCATTGTGGAAGGTCTGTGCATAAACCCCCAGAGAGAACTATGCCTGAGAGGCGGCCCTGCCCCTGACCACCTGAACTTAATTCTCACACTGAATAGCAGCCCTGCCCCCACCAAAAATCCTAAGGTGGGAAGCAGCATTTGAATCTCAGTCTCCAAACGCTGGCTGGGAGGACCAGGAGGCGAGGTGGGTGTGAGGAGAACATTCAGAGGTCAGGCCACTGGTTGGATAAAATGCCAAGAAAAGGGAAAAGAAATATAACTATTGAAGGGTACTTTACCGGAGAAAAGACACTTCCTCCCTTCCTTTATGATGGGGAGGAACAATGCTTGCCATCAGGCAAAGACACAGAAATCGAGGATTCTGTGTCCCAGCCCACCCAATGGGCTCGGGCCATGGAAGAGCTCAAGAGGAATTTTGAAAATCAAGTTAGAGAGGTGGAGGAAAGACTGGGAAGGGAAATGAGAGGGATGAGGGAGAAGCACGAAAAGCAGATCAGCTCCCTGCTAAAGGAGAACCAAAAAAATCTTGAAGAAATTGGCACCTTGAGAACTAGCCTAACTCAGCTGGCAAGGGAGGTGCAAGGGGCCAATGAGGAGAAGAATGCTTTCAAAAGCAGAATTAACCAAATGGAAAAGGAGATTCAAAAGCTCACTGAAGAAAATAGATCTTTCAAAACTGGAATGGTACAGATGGACGCTAAGGACTTTTCGAGAAAGACAGATATCTCAGAACATACCACGCAGATTCGAAAAATGGAAGATAATGTGAAATATCTTATTGGAAAAACAACTGACCTGGAAAATAGAATCAGGAGAGACAATGTAAAAATTCTGGGACTACCTGAAAACCATGATCAAAAGAAGAGCCTAGACATCATCTTCCATGAAATTATCATGGAAAACTGCCCTGAGATTCTAGAACCAGAAGGCAAAATAAATATTCAAGAAATCCGCAGAACACCGCATGAAAGAGATCCAAAAAGAGAAACTCCTAGGAGCATTGTGGCCAAATTCCAGAATTCCCAGGTGAAAGAGAAAATATTGCAAGCAGCTAGAAAGAAACAATTCAAGTATTGTGGAAATACAATCAGGATAGCACAAGATCTGGCACCCTCTACATTGAGGGATAGAAGGGAATGGAATAGGATATTCCAGAAGTCAAAGGAACTAGGACTGAAACCAAGAATCACCTACCCAGCAAAACTGAGTATAATACTTCAGGAGAAAAAATGGTCTTTCAATGAAATAGAAGACTTTCAAATTTTCCTGATGAAAAGACCAGAGCTGGAAAGAAAATTTGACTTTCTAACACAAGAATGAAGAGAACCATGAAAAGGCAAACAGCAAAGAGCATAAGGGACTTACTAAAGTTGAACTGTTTACATTCCTATATGGAAAGACAATATTTATAACTCTTGAAACATTTCAGTATCTGGGCACTGGGTAGGAGTACACACACACACACATGCACACACGCACACATACATAGAGACAGAGTGCACAGAGTGAATTGAAGAGTATGGGATCATATATTAAAAAAAATGAAATCAAGCAGTGAGAGAGAAATATTGGGAGGAGAAAGGGAGAAGTTATATGGGGCAAATTATCTCTCATAAAAGAGGCAAGCAAAAGACTTATTAGTGGTGGGATAAAGAGGGGAGGCAGGAGAAAAACATGAGGTCTACTCTCATCACATTCCACTAAAGGAAAGAATATAATGCACACTCATTTTGATAGGAAAACCTATCTCATAATACAGGAGAGTGGGGGACAGGGGCACAAGCAGGGTGGGGGGGAGGATGGAGGGGAGGGTATGGGAAGGAGAATGCAATACGAGGTCAACACTCATGGGGAGGGAAAGGACCATAAGAAAATAGAAGTAAAGGGGGACAGGATAGGATGGAGGGAAATATAATTAGTCCTATACAACACAACTAGTATGGAAATCATTTGCAAAACTAAACAGATATGGCCTATATTGAATTGCCTGTCTTTCAAGGGGAAGGGGTGGAGAGGGAGGGAGCTAAGGGGGTTAGAACTCAAAGTGTTAGGACCAAATGTAATGTTCTTACCACTGGGTAACAAGAAATACAGGTTAAGGGGTCAAGAAAGCTATCTGGTCCTACAGGACAAAAGAGAAGACGAAGACAAGGGCAGGGAGGGAGGATAGAGGAGAGAGCAGATAGGTCAGAGGGGCAATTAGAAAGCTTGGGTTTGGGTGGGAGGGGATAAAAAGGGGAGAAAATTTGTAACCCAAAATTGTGTGAAAATAAATGTTAAAAATTAATAATAAAAAAAAAAGATTATGTGAACTGAGGAAATAGAGGGAAAGATGGGAAAGGGTGGGGTAGAGAGTTTCTTCCATTCTTCTCCCCTTCCCTTTTCTGGATTACCATTTATACCCTGTCCTCAGGCTCATGATGTGCCCCTTGGACTGTCTTTACTGTGTCTCTTGTTGACCTCATCAGATTCCATGGGCTCAACAGATCTCTCCAACCCTAGTTCTAGTTCCACTCAAACTGGATGTCTCAGAGGCATTTCAAGCTCTATGTGTCCAAAACAGAATTCATTATCTTTCCCCCTGAAACTCTCTTCTAAATTTAGCTATTAACCAACCAGGATACCATTATCCTTCTTGTCATACACATTCACATCTTTGGGGTCATCCTTGACTCTTCCTTTTCTCTCATCCTTCATATCCAATCATTCACCAAATCTTATATTTTCTACCTCCACAATATCATTTACATTAAGGGGTGTAATGGAACCAGCTTGAACTAATTCTCGAAAGTCAATGTTTTACTACTACTAAATCTGTCTCCCAAAAATATCAAAGAAAAAGGACCTATTTATACAAAAATATTTATAACAGCTCATTTTGTGGTGGCAAAGAATTAGAAATCAAGGGATTGACCGTGAATTGGGGAAATGGTTGAATCAAGTTGTGGTATGTGATAGTGATTTAATACTATTGTATTATAAAAAATGATGAACAGGATGATTTCAGAAAAAAACTTGCAAAGATTTATGTGAATATCTGATGCAAAGTGAATTGAGCAGAACCAGGAAAACACTGCATGCAGTAACAGCAATAGGATAAACATGATCATCTGTAAAAGGCTCAGCTACTCTGATCAAGAAAATGATCTAAGATAATTTCAAGGGACCCATGATGAAAAACGCTCTCCACCTCCAGAAAGACAATTAATGAACTAGGAATGCAGATTGAAATGTATCTTTTTATCTTTTTACTTTATTTTTCTTGGTGTTTTGTCTATGTTTTCTCTTGTAACATGGCTAATATGGAAATATGTTTTGCATGACTTCACATGTGTAATTAATATCAATTGCTTGCCTTCTCAAGAAGAGAAAAGAGAGAGAATCCGAAACTGAACATTTTAAAAGATGAATATTGGATTTTGTTTTAACACAAATGCTTGTCAATTGAATGATCAGTTTTCTTTGGTTTGGTCCATTGTACTTCTTCCAGACAGAGTCACACTTTAACTGTGCCAGACAAATCAGAAACCATATAATTTCTAAGGTCTTCCCACATTGGAGATTCTCCAATCTGTCTTGGTATGCTTTTTTTTTTAAATATTCAATAACCCAAACCATTAAGAAGCTGTTTTTCTTTGTAAACTAAGCTTTCCCCTTCCCTGTCTGTTCTTTGTTTGGCATAAATGGAGATAAGCTCACCCTCCCTCTGTGCAAGGGCTCTTAATGACTTCACAAATTCCCGTCCACTTCTTCCCCACTCCCCACCCCCCCCCCAGAAGAACAACTGCAATTCTCTGGACTTCATGTGAAACTTGTCTTGTGATTGGCTTTGTAGCTCTTTGTTTTACCTTCTCAATCTTTTCATGTTCCCCTTCAGTTTCAGAGTTCTGAATTCAATACATGACACATAATAACTTTCCACTATTTCCTCTGTTGAAAATTGATTCTACCCTATTCTAGAAAAGAATTAAGAAAAGCATGATGGTTATCATCAGGTATTTGAAGGGCTGTCCAATGGAAGATGGATTAATGTAGCTCTGCTTGATCCCAGAAATCACTGAGATCAATGAATGGAGGCTGGAATAAGACAAATTTCTGCTAAAATGTATTTCTTTTAAATTTCATAACTATTAGAGTTCTCAGAAAGTGGGGGCTAAACAAGAAATATAGTGGAGACTCTAATTAGAGGTCTTCAAAAGTCAGATGACCACTTTCATTTACAATGGAGAGTACAATATTCCACATTG
Organism: Notamacropus eugenii; assembly: GCF_028372415.1. NCBI lineage: Eukaryota > Metazoa > Chordata > Mammalia > Diprotodontia > Macropodidae > Notamacropus > Notamacropus eugenii. The sequence goes on from NC_092874.1 coordinate 280,558,309, forward strand.
CATATTGTATTCTAGTTTTCTGCTTATATGTGATGAGAATGACAATGCTCATTTTAAAATTATTTTAATTTTTGAAAAATTTTGTTTTAAATTCTGTCAGCAGTAAATTTTTTTGATCAGATGTATGATTTGATGGGGATAGGAAACTCTCAGTCAAGAAACTCCCTCTATCAATGTAGGGCAGAACCTGTTTTGCAAATTAAGGGTCTTGGAGAATTGTGTGACAGCACTGAGAGGTTTAAGCGATTTGCCCAGGGTCACACAGACAGTATGTGGCAAAAGTGGGACTTGAATTCAAGTCTTCCAGACTCTCTAACCACTATCCTTCATTACCTGTCATCAATATATACAGTTGTTCGCATTTTGTCTCTCCATTAGACTATGAGCTCCTTGAGAGCAGGGACTAACTTTTGTCTTTATTTGTATCTCCAGTGCTTAGCGCAGTATCTAGAATACAGTAGGTGCTTAATAAGTGCTTGTTGACTGAACCAATGACAGGGCCAGAAAACCCAATGGTTCATCCAGCTCTAGACACTTAATTCTATATAAGTAAGAACCAAAGCAAGATAATTTAAGTATTATCAGTCAGGAAAAAAAATAGACCAAAGCGAAAAAAAAAAACCCTACTAAAAATCAATGCAAAGAAAATGGTTGCAATGGACTACATGAAATTATAACCTTTTGTTACTTTCTGCTTGTCAAAAACAGGAAAATCATGTGAGTGAACTGGGCCACCTATGTTTTACCCCCCATAAGACCCCAGATCTAGAAGAGACCCGGAAGATCATGTAGCCCAAATGCTTCATTTACAGATAAGGAAACTGAGGCTCAGAAAAATTACACAATTTGTCCAAGATCACATAAAGTATACAGTAAATATTCCAGAGAGGATTTGAACCAACTACCTCAGAGTTCAGAGTCAGTGCTCTTTCTATGGGACCATGCCTCGCTAGCTTTGAATTATTCTTCTATTCAATGTTATCTTTCTTTACATCATTATAGCCAACATCTAGCTTGTCCTTTTGGTTTTCCATTTTATTTGTCTTCATACATTTATTTTTATTTTTTCATTCTGTATATGAATCCCCTAAGGATCAGCAACATCCCTGAAACTGCAGAAAAGTGTATCAATCACTCAATCAATTAATTAGTATCAATGAAGTCTCAGGTCCGTGAAGGTTAAGTAGCATAGCCATAAGGATCATAGCAGTATAGCAAATGTCAAAGGCAGGAAGATTTGAACCCAGGACTCTCTGAACCACATTCTATGTCTTGTTAAAATTTAATTCAAAATACACTTCTACAGATTTCCCATTTCAGCTGCTAGAGACTCGCCAGGTTACCTTAGATTTTAAAAAATATATTTTGTTGAATTTTCACCTCCTAAAGCTATTCTACTGTTTAGAAACATAATATGGATTACCATTTTTTGAAGACTGAATTTCTAAATAAAAATACACACCCTTGATATGCTATTGAGTAGAATATAAAATCTAGAAGTTACCTCAGATACTTGGAATTCAAATTGAACTTTTGTTTAAGATCAGCACTGTTGATCTAGAAGATAGAGAACTATGCATAGATTCAGAAAGAATTGGTTCAAAATCTCTCTTGGTTACTTAATAGCTATGTAGTATAAGGCACTTGTCCATCCTCTATGTCCATCAAGCAACTCCATAGGACTTATATATTATGTCATAGATTAAGGGTAGTCTAGACATATGGAATGTGTTTTCACAATCAAACCTTTCCAATGTCGAATTAGCTATTCTTTACATATCCATTAGTGGTAGATTTTGGATGACTAGAAAGCAAAATGAACTGGGTTTAACCTTAGAAGGGCCACAAAAGTAATTCAGATGATTATAGATTTAAGGCCAGTTATCCCTCTTCTATTCTTTTCTATAGATGAGGCACTGAAACCCAGAAAGGTTAGGTGAATTTCCAAGATCACTTCAAGTAGCAAGAGACAGTAGTGGGATTTGAACCAAGATACTTGGAATCCAAATCCTACACTATTCTAAATGCATTTAATATAACCTCTTCAAAATCTCCTAAAGCAGTTTCACCTTAATAGTAAATTCCTCTATGGCTACACAGTGGATCTAGTACTAGGTCTAAAGCCAGAAAGACTTGGGTTTGAATCCAGCCTAGAACCTTACTAGTTCTATAGCACTAAATGAGTTACCTTGATTTGCCTCAGTTTCCTCAACTTTCAAATGAGAATCAGGGTGTAACCAAGATGGCAGAGTAGAAAGATGCACATACTCTAACTCTTCCCCCACAGCCCATAAAATACCTGTAAAAATGAGTCTCAACAAATTCTAGAGTAGCAGAAGCCACAGAATGACAGTGTGAGAGAGATTTCCAGTCAAAGGTAACCTGGAAGGCTGACAGGAAAGGTCTATCACATGGGACACAGAGCAGAGCCCAGCCCTGGCTGAATGGCAGGAGGAACAGGGAGGAACAGGACTGGAACAGACCTCTCGGGCAGAATTCCTAGCAGCAGTGGAGAGTGTCAGATCCCTCAACCCACTAGAGCCATAGAAAGCTTCAAAGGTCTGTGAGAGGGCTTTCCCAACTGGGCAAGAGGGGAGCAGGGTTCCCCCCCCAGCACTGGCCCCAGGCAGCGGCGATGGTAGCAGCAGCTGGCAGCAGCAGTGGTGGTGGCAGCTGCAGCATCCATTTGTGAAGCACTCCTCCTAAAGCCCTGGGGGGAATTGAGCAGCTGATCTAAATCTCAGCCCTGAGTATGGTCCTATGGGAGGAGGAGCACTAGGAACCTACTCTTGACAAAGGATTCAGAAGTCAAGTAACTGACTGGAAAAATGCCCAAAAAGGAGGGGGGGGTGGAATAAGACCATAGAAGGTCACTTTCTTAGTGAACAGGTATTTCCTCCCATCCTTTCAGATGAGGAAGAACAATGCTTACTGTCAGATGAAGTCAATGTTTCTGCATCCAGTACCTCCAAAATAAATATGCAATGGTCTCAGGCCATTAAAGAGCTTAAAGGAAACCCAAAAAAATGCTGAAGGAAATAACACTTTTAAAAATAGGCTAACTCAATTGGAAAAAGAGGTCCAAAAAGCCAATGAGGAGAAGAATGCTTGACAAAGCAGAATTAGACAAATGGAAAAGGAGGTTCAAAATCACATGGAAGAAAATAGTTCTTTAAAAATGAGAGTGGAGCACATGGTAGCTAATGACTTTATGAGAAACCAAGAAATTACAAAAAAAAAACCAAAAGAATGAAAAAATAGAAGATAATGTGAAATATCTCATTGGAAAAACAACTGACCTGGAAAATAGATCCAGAAGAGACAATTTAAAAATTATAGGACTACCTGAAAGCCATGATCAAAAAAAAAGAGCCTAGACAAAATCTTTCATGAAATTATCAAGGAAAACTGCCCTGATATTCTAGAATCAGAGGGCAAAATAAATATTGAAAGAATCCAATGACCATCTCCTGAAAGAGACTCAAAAAAAGAAACTCCTAGGAATATTGTAGCCAAATTTCAGAGTTCCCAGGTAAAGGAGAAAACATTGTAAGCAGTCAGAAAGAAACAATTCAAGTATTGTGGAAATACAATTAGGATAACACAGGATCTGGCAGCTTCTATACTAAAGGATCAAAGGGCTTGGAATAGGATATTCCAGAAGTCAAAGGAACTGGGATTAAAATCAAGAATCACCTGCCCAGCAAAACTGAGTATAATACTTCAGGGGAAAACATGGTCATTCAATGATATGGAGGACTTTCAAGCATTCTTGATGAGAAGACCAGAACTGAAGAAAAAATATAACTTTCAAACCCAAGAATTAAGAGAAGCATGAAAAGTAAGCAGGAAAGAGAAATCATAAAGGACCTTGTGAAGCTGAACTGTTTACATTCCTACGTGAAAAGATAGTATTTGTAACTCTTGAGACTTTTCTCAGTATTTGGGTAGGTGGAGGGATTCTACACACACACATACACACACACATAGACAGAGAGCACAGGTTGAGTTGAATCAGAAGGGATGATATCTATAAATAAAATTAAGGGGTGAGAAAGGAATATATGGGAAGGAGAAAGAATGCGGCAAATTATCACTCACAAAAGAGATAGGAAAAATCTTTTTCAACAGAAGAGAAAAGGGAGGAGGCAAGAGGAGAGAAGTGAAGCTTACTCTCTTCACATATGGCTTAAGGAGGGAATAACATGCTCACTCAATTTGGTATGAAAATCTATATTACACTACAAGACAGTAGGGGAGAAAGGGACAAGTGGGATGAGGGCGATGATAGAAGGGAGGGCAAATGGGAGGAGGGAGTAATTAGAAGTAAACACTTTTGGGGAGGGACAAGGTCAAAAGAGAGGATAAATAAATGGGGGGCAGGATAGGATAGAGGGAAATATATTTAGTCTTATACAACATGACTATTATGGAAGTCTTTTACAAAATGACACATACATAGCCTGTATTGAATTGCTGCTCTTCTCAGTGGGGTTGGGTGGGGAGAGAAGAAGGGAGAGAAGTTGGAATTCAAAGTATTAGAAATGAATGTTGAGATTTGTTATTGCATATAACTGGAAAATAAGAAATACAGGTAATGGAGTATAGAAATTTATCTTGCACTACAAGAATAGAGAAAAGATGGAGATAAGGGAAGGGTGGGGTGTGATAAAAGGGAGGGCATACTGAGGGAAGGAGTAATCAGAATGCAAGGTGTTATGGTGTAGGGAAGGAAGAGATAGGGGGAAAAATTGGAACTCAAAATTTTGTGGAAATGAATGTCGAAATCTAAAAATAAATAAATAAAACTAAACATAAAAAAAAAAATAAAATGGGAATCATAGTAGCACTTATATCCCAGGGAGGATCAAATGAGATAATATATCTAAAAGGCTTAGCATAGTACCTGTAACCTAGTGGTGTTTAATAAATACTCATTCCCTTCTCCCTATATGTCTTTTCAAAACAACCACCACAACATTTAGATATACTCCAAGCAACTGTAACTCCCTAATGAATGCATTTGTTCTAAGTGCACTTATACCCCTAATCATTCCATAGAAGTATGGGCTATGTTTTATGTTATTCTTGTATAGCTTCCTTTCAGGGATTTGAGAGGCTCAGAAGAGCACTTTGTAAATCTTAAAACACAAAATAAAGCTCTGTTATCATTAATATATGTAGATATTGTGTGTACATGTGTTTGTATGTACATGTGCATGCACATGCACCTCTATGTGTAACCATGCATACACATGTATGCATATGTATTTGTACCATATGCATATGTACTCATGTACATTTATGTAGATGGAAAACCAGTCTTGAAGCCAGAAAGACCCAGGCTCAAGGCTCACCTCTGAAGCATTTCAGCTGTGAGTCCCTGGGCAAGTCATATAATCTCTTGATATCCTAGCCATTTCTCTAAGACTAGAAGATGGAAACTGGGCACTAACTTGTACCAGTAGAGTTTCTTTACCTGCGAGTTCCCTATGTCAATGAAACCACAGATCTAGCCCTTATCACAAGCATCTTAAAGGATGTCTGGCACATAGTAGGTGCTCAGTAAATGCTTTAGTGATTGATAGACGGTTTCAACATACATAACACTGCAATACTAATTCATTACATTTATGTACCATGATTTATTTTAACATGAACATCATGGGCATCAACTCTAAGGAGAAAACAGTAATGTCATCCATTGCTCTGTGCTCATCTGCCCTCATTGACTTCAAATTTATTCATTGGTACGCAGGTAATTTTACCTCTGTGATATGACGAGCCCACTTCAAATTCAACATCCACTATCCACCTTGATCTCACTTTCAACACTGACTCTTGGTTTTCTCTCTTCTGTTTAAAAGGCTGGGCTTTTTTCCCCTGTTCATATATATTCATTTACAATGGTTTGCATTTTCAAAGTCAAATCTCATTGTTATTCTTTCCCTCGCTTCTTTTCTATCATTTCTCTGATATCCCTGGTATTCATAATATCTCCCAAATGAGTACCATCTGTGAATTTCATCAGCCCGTTGTCTATTCCCTATCCTGGTTTATGAATGAAGATGTTAAATAAGAGAAGACATCACAGGCCAGACATTTCCTACAGCCCCCCACAAGGAGCCTGGTCCGCTGTTTATGCAACTTCCTCACTTGCGTTCATTACTCTTTGTTTAGAGTCCTTCAAGTAATTTTCAATCCCAAGTGACAAAATTCATGCCCTAAAGAATTGAAAGTTTGGCAAATAATCATCCTGTGTCAACCTAGCTAGCCCACTTTTGGAGAAGCTTTGAGTCTTGGAAAATAATGACCTGGTTTTCTTCTCCACCTCACATCCATAGCTTGGTTTCCTTCTGCATGCTGGGCCATCTCTAGTTGTCATGATCTGTATTTTGCCACTAGACCTAGAAGGTTTCAGAGAAGAAAGTGAGGCTGGTGACCCTACACTGAACTCCCTCACTTAAATCTTCCCCAGTGTCTACTTTCTATGCAAATTAATACTTTCTTCATTGAATTTATAGATAACCCATGAATGATTAACAGATAAATGGATAGCTGAATTGATAAATGAATAGAGGGAGAGGGAAATGATAGATGATGGATGGATAGATGAATAGATGAATGTAATATAGGTAGGATGGTAGATAAATGAAAAATATAAGGATAGCTAGTGTTTATATAGGATTTTTAAGGTTTACAAAGCACTTTACAAATATTATCTATTTAATCCCTATAACAGTACTGTGAGGTAGGTGCTGTTCTTATCACCATTTTACAACTAAGGAAACAGAGGATCAGAGAGGTTAAGTGACTTGCCCAGGTTCACACAGCTAAAAGTTTTCTGAGGAGAGATTTGATTTAGTTATTCCTAACTCCAAGCCTAGCATATATACAATAGTCTCACAGTGACAAAAATATATGTATATGGTACATATAGATATGCATTTGTAACTATATAGTTTTTTAGATAAGCACATACAGTTTCTCATTCTCCTATATGTTCTCCTATAAACAAAACATTTTTTATTAATGTAACATAGCCCAGTACGAACATGGATCAGCATTAAATAGGTTGGATAAATTGTAGGAAAAAAAATGCATCCCTTTGAATAGACCATAAAGTAAAAGGAGAAGGTTAGCCTCTAAAGGTAGGGTCTTGTAATCACAGAGCCACAGATATAGAGTTGGAAGTGATCTTAAAGGACCTCTTGGCCAAACTCCTCACCTTATAACTAAGCAAATTCAGGTCCAAAGATCTTGTCACTTCTCAAAGGTCACATATATAAATGAGTGAGGAGAGAAGTGGGGGGCAGGGAGAGAACTCAAAAGCTGGAACTAGTCATAGGTGACCATGATTTAGTCCCAGAAGGCAAATTTACCCTAGAGCAGGAAATTTAAAAGAAACTAACAGAATTTGAATTCTTCTGAAGATGATTGGGAAGACAGTCTGATAGGGGATTAGGGGACAGCCTAGGAATAAGTTCACAAGGTGGGAATGATTCCCCTGGGGTTTCTAATAAGACTATTGTGGTTCCTCAGGGTACAGTTGGAGCAGAGGGTAGAGGTTACCTTTGGAAGGACTTGAGCTTTGATGTAGCCTAAGGTTGGGGTGGTAGTCTGGGCTTCCAGAGTACAGATGTCCTGAGTGTGTGTGTGTGTGTGTGTGTGTGTGTGTGTGTGTGAGTGTGTGTGTGTGTGTGTGTGTGTGTGTGTGTGTGTGGTGGTTTGGTAGCCCTAGCTCTTAGCCCAATTCCTGGCACATAGTCACGTAGTAATTTTTTAGTCAGTGCTTGCTGTCTTGTGGATATTATACTCATTCCATCTTTGCAGTCTGTCAATGATCTTTTTCATTCTGGCACAATCATCTCACAGTCCAAGCCTTTATTTTACAGATGGAGAAACTGAGACCGATGAAATGACTTGGCCAAAGTCACACTGTTCCCAATGCATTAGCTACCCCTCCAGCTTTGTGCACCTAATAATTTGGGAAGTAGAATATCCGCACCTTCATCCAAATCACTGATAAGATTTTGGAAAGCTCAGGGCCAAAGAGAGATGCCCAGGTTACTCCACTAAAGAACTCCTCTAGATTAGATTCCTAAGAATGGATTGGATTTTTTAAGCCATCAGTTAGATTCATAAGACTCCAAATATGTTTTTCAGGTTCTGTTTAGAGATTTTCTTTTAGCTCTCTTGAAAAGCATTCATCTTTTTGCCATATAGACAGCTAGGTAGTTCAGTGGATAGAGCGCTGGGCTTGGAATCAGGAAGACTTATCTTTCTGAGTTCACCTCTGACCTCATAAACTTACTAGCTGTGTGACCCTGGGCAAGTCATTTCACCCTCTCTGCCTCTGTTTCCTCATCTGTAAAATGAGCAGGAGAAGGAAATGGAAAAGCACTCCAGTATCTTTGCCAAGAAAACCTAAAATGGGGTCACAAAGAGTTGTACACAACTGAACAACAACTTTTCCATAAAGATTACTTCTTTACCTACTTCCACAACCAAGAATTTCTTTAATTCTTTTTATTTCTATTCGCAGTGCCTACATAGTGCCTGGCACATAGTTGGTACTTTATAAATGATTGTTGATTGACTGATCACTACTTTTACCCAATATTATGGGGGAAATCACTGTTATCAACATGTAAACTTCATCACCCCAGGAATTCCTGGGGTGAACACTGCCTCCATAGAGGCAAATTGAAAGTTATGAGCAAGAGAAGCCAACAAGCACTTAATAACCTCAACATCTACTACTACTGAAAACCTTTTACAAATATTATCTCAATTTGTCCTAACAAGAACTCTGGCAGATAGGTGGTATTATTACCTCCCATTTTATAGATGAGAAATCTAAGGCAGGCAGTAGTTAAGTGATTTGTCCAGGATCGCACATGTCAGACTGGATTTGAACTCAGATTTTCTTGACTCCACTTCCAGTATTCTATCCATTGTACCACCTAGCGATATTGTTGTTATAATTATAATTATTGATTATTACTACTATTACTACTACTACCACCACTACTATTACTATATTACTACTGCTACTACTACTGCTACTACTACTACCACTGCTACTAATACTACTACCACCACTACCATTACTGTTAACTACTATTATTATTACTACTGCTACTATGGTTACTACTACTACTGCAACTACTACTGCGGCTGCTGCTGCTACTACTACTACTACTAGTACTACTATGATGATAACTATGATTATGTGCCTTCTATATGCCAGGCACTGTGCCAAGTGCCAAGAATACAAAGAAAGGCAAAAAAAAACCCAAAAACTTCTCTCAAAGAGCTCACAGTCTAGTAGAGGAGACAAGTAAACACTAACAATTTTGTACAAACAAGATGTAGACAAGATAAATTGGAAATAATCATAGAGGGAAGGCATTTTTCCATAATTTCTAATCTTTGAAGACTCAGGTAGATTAAGTACTCATGAGCTCTATTATGATCACATCCAGGAAGCGGCAGAGGTGGAGTTTGAACTTAGGTATCTCCCTCATCCCTAATTCCATAATCTATCCAATTTGCCCATTGCCTTTATAATTAACCATTATTATCTATAAATAGTACATTTTCCCTTTTCTTTCTAAGATTCTAAGGTAATTTAAAATATTGCAAAATTCCAAAATCTATATTGATATTTTACCATGTCTTTTTTTCTCATTATATTACCAGCAAATATATTTATGAGGGGAAAACTGCTGTGTGTGTACATATGTGTATATACATATGTATATATATGTACACATGCACACACATAAGCACACACATACATGCAAACACACGCATTCTATTGTATATTCTGAATGATTCCAATTCTTAAGAGACACATTTCTACTTTCCTCTCCCACATACTTTAATAGGAGGAGTGGCAGCATCGAGGGGCTGGAGAACAGGACTGCTGGGTTGTGGATATCATCCCATTTCTTTCCATAGTTCAGTCTGTGACTAAATAATGGTGACACCTTCTCTAGAACCACTTTGCTGGGCAGCTCTGAGCCTTCATTACTGTGATATCCAGGCAGTACAGTGAAAAGTGAGTACCAGACAGAGGATCTGGATTCGAATCCCAGCGTTTCTCCTGATTTATTCAAAGCCTGCTTCCAAGCACATACTGGCTATGTGACTTTAGTAGAGGGTTGAAGGGGATGGTAAAACTGATTTGGAGTCAGGGGACCTAGATTCAAACTCATGTCTATCACATATTACCTATGAGACCTTGGCCAAGTCCGTTCACTGCTCACAGCTTTAATTTCTTCATCTTTAGAATGAAGATGAACTACATGGTTTTCAAGGTTCCTTTCAATCCATGGTTCTACACCTTATTTTTGTAAAGTATCTTGAATGAATAGGTTTTATATATATACATATATATATATGTGTGTGTGTGTGTGTGTGTGCGCGCGTGCATGTGTGTGTATTATGTGTTTATATATTCTCTTTGTCTCTGTCTGCCTCCCTCCCCGTTTCTCTCTCTCTTTCACCTTCTCTCCCTTTCTCCTTCTGTCCCTCCACTACAGCATGTCCACTTAATTCTTTCTCTTCTCTTTCCTTCCTATTCACCTTCTCCAGTTTCTTTCCTTTCCCATCTCTCTTCATCCTCCTCTTCCTCTCTTTTTTCTCTCCCTCTCTCTGATTTTAGATTGCTTTCACAAGCTTTGGATTTTTCCTTCCTTCCTAAACAAAGGTTGTATCCTAGATATTAGATATTGGCTGCTATTATTAGAACTGGCCTTATTACTCTCATTTCATTTTGCTTAAACGTTTTATTATGTTTGTCCAACTGCTTGTGATTATTGCCCAGAATAATGGAGGATATTCAGAGCTTTCTCCTGTCTCAAACTGACAGAAGACTTAAAGTTGTCCCTGGGTACCTCTATCTCTGATTCGAATATCATTCTTCCACACACATCTCTCCATTTTGTGCTATCCATTCTTTCTAACTTTAAATATTATTTCAAACCCCAGAAGGCTTTATAAGCTTAACCACAAGCTCCATGTAAATAGGCTTACTCCAAGTTCACTCTGTGGCTATTTTACCCATTATTCATTGTACAGATGAATGCTGACCCCCTCCTCCCACCCTCTCCACAACTCCAGCTGCCCCTGACTCAGCCCTAGCGATGATTACCTTGCCTAAATGTACAAACAGTACAATGTACTGTTATGCACTATTATGGATTTGAAAGATCAAGCAGATAATTTTTCCTCATTTACAGAGGAGAATAAAGACCTCTGGAGATCATTTTTTAAACTAAAGGATGCATTAGTCCTTCATGTTGCATATCCTCTCAATATTTGGCAGCTTGAAAAATTATACTTTTATGTTAAACAGAGAAAGAAAGACCTGATTTCTCAATCACTGCTCTCCTTCCTTTCAGGGAAGACCAAGGTAGCTAGCACCATGCTCTAAACATAGAATTCACTCAGTAAACATTTGTTAGAAAGAAACCAGGGAGAGAAGGGTAGGAAAGAGAGAAGGAGGGAGAAAGGAGAAAGGAGAGAAATAAGAAAGGAAGGAAGAAGAGGAGAAATGAAGGGGGAGAGAGAGAAGGAAGATAAGAAGAAGGGAGAAAGAGAGGAAAGGAGAGATGGTGGAAAGAAGAGAAGTAGAGAAGGAAGGAGCTTTTAAAAAAATAGAATATAAAATCAGGCCATTTCAAGTAAATCCTGAATAGACCTCATTGACATTGTTAAGACAAATCATGATTTGCCCTGCAGAGAGTGCTGGGGTCAGCCTTCTCTGAGCTGGATTTGGTTTTGTCAAATCTTCACAGGAATTCTTAACCTGAGACCCATGAACCTGACTTTCAAAAAACACTATGATAACTATATTTCAATATAATTAGTTTCCTTTGTAACCCACATAGCTTATTTTATGCCTTTAAAAACCTGATTTTGCAAACCCCAAGAAGGGACCAAGAGCTTCATTGGAACACCATGGGAGTCCATGACACCAAAAAGCTTAAGAACCCTGGATCTAGCAGGCTAAGGAAAGTAAAGATTATCTCCCACATTTGGCCAGTGCCTTGTACTTTTCAAAGTAGGTTCACACCATGTATTCAACAGTGTAGACAGTACAGGTTCCATTGTAGGGATGAGAATACTGGGGGGAAAGATAGCTTAATAATGTATAAAGAACCTTGAGTTTGTGGACACAATAACTGGATTTGGTTCCTCTTCCCCTTGACTCGAACTGACTCACAATTTCTTTTAATTTCCTCATCTGTGAAATGGGTGTAAAAGAGCCTTTTGTCAACCTTAAAGTACAATATAATACCATTACTGATGGACATCCAGCTTAATCACTATGGTATAGGAAGGGAGCAGAACCCAAGTCCTCTTTAGCAAGTTATTTAATTTCTCTGGCATTCATATTCCTCATGTGTCAAATGAAGTTGTTGAACTACATGACCTTGGGGGAGGCTCTCTTCCAGATTGATGATATTTTAAAACCATTTTTCAAAATGGGTAAAGATTATCTAATTCAAACCCTTTATTTTATAGAAAAAAAACTCTGAAAACCATAGAGGATATTGCAACTAGTAATAATAAAGGGAGATGTTTAAAAAATTCATCACAGTCACACAATGGCATAGTTCAATAATTATGTAGCATTTTTTCCTCTCTCCTCCCTTCACTTTAATCATGAGTCCCTGACAGCTACACCTAAGGTCAAGGCATGCTTTGGGTCAGCATCTACTCAAAATCATAGGTCAGCAGCCCTCACTGATACTTCTTTTTCAAAACCAGAGTATGAGTGAATTCAAAGCAAAAGGTATTTAATGAATACATAATTAGTAAAGTAAGAGTTGAGATTTTCATCATACCTATTAAAGTATTCTTTCTGATAGATTCTCATGCTACCACAAAGAGAATACATGCATCTATGGGAGAGGACACATACTTTAAACAGGACAATTTATATTGCTACTGTTTTCTTTCCCCCTAGAACATTTCTTTGACACTTGCTACTTCCCTGTGGAGCTTCTGGGTTAGCTGTTGGTTGGATGAAGTCATCTTCTGGGATCTTTTGGGATGCTTTTTATTCTGACGGCTGAACTGAAACCTCCTGGTTTCACTGCTTTGGACTTGCCTAACTCTTCAATAAGGAAACACAGAGTCTTAATTCCACTGCAACTTCAGATTCTTAAGAAATAACAATTCTCTTTTTGGCTCTAGTCTAAAGAGTGTTCCACAGTAGGGATTAGAGGGAAAAGGAAAGAGTAAAAAAAATACCTAAAGGACAAGCATCAGACAAGAATCAGGCATAGAACAGATGGTTTTATCCCTGTATCAAAAGGAATAAGAAATAAAAAATAATAGAATGAATGTGATATATACATATATATAATATTTATATAATGTTCTATTATTAGAAAGGCCCCTCTGCAAGGCTTATAGGGACATTTGCAAAAGACTTGTTCATTAGCTACATTTCCTCTCAATTGAGTACAGACTAATCAATACTGTATCTTTCTTTCAGTGCCTTTTATCCATGTGGGAAAATCTTTCCTTTTCTTCTGGTTTGTTGCTATTTCTGTTCCAACAGCTCCGACAGCCATGTTCCTGCTGTTCAAGTGACCACGAAAGCAGAAGATTACACTTTCCTTTTGAGAGTTCACAAGGCCCACTCACAAAGGAAAGAAGACCCACCCAGAAGGCTACCCCATTTCAGACACAGAATTGTGCAAGCCACAAGTTCACAGCTTCAGACCTGATTAGGAATAGGGCATTTCTCCCATTGACCTTTGCAGAACTCAGAGAATGGTATACCCCAAGGTTGGTAGGAAGAAGAAACTTGAAGAGCAGAGGTCACCTCTTAAGAATATCCAAAGAGTTATTGCTCAACAGTCAATTAAAGGCTGCTCATGTCTATCAGGAAATAGACAATATATGTGTACATTATCAAGTCAGGAGTAAGGACCCATCATGCATCCCCAAGGGGGTGCTACACAAATATGTGGGTCAGACTGGGAAAAGGTCTGGAGACAGGAGATGGAAACTCACATACAGAGAAGAAGAAGGTCAGTTTGGCTGGAATGAAGCATGTGTGAAGGGAAATAATAGGAAAAAAATGTCTGGAAAAATAGGCTGGCCCCAGATTGTGAAGGGTTGTAAATACAAACAAAATTTGTCTTTGTTGCCACCTGCAAGCTTCAGGATCAATAAAAGCAGGGTTATGAATTTAAGCATGTTCATGCAACTGCCTGATCAACAGAAGAATTTATCACCCCTGGAAGAAAGAAAGATGGCCTATGTCTTCCACTGGATGTCTAGCCCTGCAGGTCAGTCTACAGATTTGACTTTAGGAAAAACATCCAAGAGCTGGCCACAGATGAAGGAAAAAAATGCTATAACATGTTAGTAGTGATTGGAATTGGGTAGTGGAAGGAATTCCTCATAGTTATATTGGTTAAAAATGAAAAGAGAAATCTCATGATCATTTTTAATACTCTTTTTCAGATAAAATTTTTAAGAAGAAAAGTTGTATATAACTAGCAGTTACAGAAATGGGGAGAACTAAAACACACACACACACATTGGGTAATGGGGCTAAGGAAGAAATCTAAAAATGAATCGAAAATAATTTTACCTTTTTGTGTCATTATATTGAGTTGAATGTCAGCGTTAAAACGCACTATCTGAAAAATCTTTATATTGGATACAGCATTTTATAGTGCACATTGTGTGCTGGTACAGAGATCTAACTCAATCTGATGACAATGTAGTCCTGTTTTTTATTCCCAGCTTATTAGGGAAAATGACAAAAAAAAACATATTAAGGGAAATCACAGATAGTAAAAGGGGTAAGTCACCTAACCTCTCTGAAACCCAGTTTTCCCATCAGGGAAAATGGGGTGTTGGATAAATATTGTTGCTTTTGCCCTGATTAATTTTAACCTGGACCAACATCCCAAACTCTGAATCTATAGACTCCATGTCCCCTGTCACTGGGTACTAGAAGTTTATCCACTGTTCTTGAACTCCCACCCTGGAGATATGTTATCTTGTGACTGAGTGAGTAGAAGCTTACCTTGTTAATTCTATCCAGACGGCCCCATCTCCCACCCCATGCTTCACATCCTATCTAATTGTCCACCCAGGTCATCCTGTCACCTGCTATGTCACCCAACAAAGACTCTTCCCATCCCAAACATGTACAATCTTTCCATTTATTGATCTGGGCTCTGTAATCCAATCAATACTAACATTGACTCTGAGAAAAGGATGTGTCAATGGACTATCCTGTGGATCAGTCACTTTCCCTGTGACTCCACATATCCAAATTCCCTTCTCACTCATCCACACCATGTGTTATATTTTTCTATTAGAATGAGCTCTTTAAAGTCAGTTTATCTTACCTTTTCTTATTTGAGTTGCTAAAGCTTAATAAGGTGTCTGTGCGTAATGTGTGAATGCTTCACGTGAGTGCATTTTCATTTACTTGTTCATTCATAGCATGCATGCATGCATTTCTATGTATTTATTGAGTCTCACTTTTAGATATATGATTCACAGTATAGTGGGAAAGGCAATGGTTCTGGAGTCAAAAGATCTGCTTTCAAATTCTGCTTCTAATGCTATGTTAGAAACAACATTTATTTTATATAGTCTGAGAAAGGAGACAAGGAGTTAGAATTTTCTTTCCATTTCCATTTCCAACTTTCCATTGGGCCTCCCACCTAATTTAATTCTGTTCCACCTACTGACAGCTCAGTGGAACAATGGACAGTGCACTAGACTTGGAGTCAAGAAGACCTGAGTTTAAATCAAGCCTCAGGATGTGGTTGACTCAAAGCACTAGCGGGATAAAATGTCCTACCTGTGGGCAGCTGGGCTTCTCCAGGTCTTGTAGAGTTCTCATTGCCTTCCAGATGTCTTTCTGACCTTGTTGAATTAAGGAATGGAAGGAGTGGCATCTCTATGGTAAATGTATCCTTTTACTCTTTTATTACAAAGAAAACTATTTTATTGCATTTTTCATTCCATGAGTGTTTCATTATGTTCCAGTAATAAGAATAAATTGGTTCTGATCCAGAAGAAATAATGACTTCCTGTGGCACTTCTTTGTGCTTAATTTTCTCATCTGCAAAATAGGGGGAGGAACTGATCAATGGCTTATATGTGTTTTAGGGGAAGGTGTTGAGTTCTAAATCTATGATCTATGATCCTGTAGCCTCCGTGGCTCTCAGTTATCTCATCTACAAAACAGAAAGCTTACGGTTAGATGCCCTCTGATGTCCCTTGCCACTCTTGATCAATGATCTCTATATAATCTGTCTATAGTTATCAGTGCATGAAGTGTTCCCTCTGCCTCCATGAATGTAAACTCTTCATGGATTAGGACCATTTCTTTCCTTTCTTCCTTTCCTTTCCTTTCCTTTCCTTTCCTTTCCTTTCCTTTCCTTTCCTTTCCTTTCCTTTCCTTTCCTTTCCTTTCCTTTCCTTTCCTTTCCTTTCCTTTCCTTTCCTTTATTTTCCTTTCCTTTCCTTTCTTTTCTTTTCCTTTCCTTTTCTTTCTTTTCTTCATGCCCCAAACCCTCTAACAGTTCCTGCAACATCACAGTTACTCCGTAAATGTTTGGTGAACTGCACTGGATTGAATTAACTTGAAATATGACTGAGGGCATCCAAGCAGAGCAAAGGAGGAGGAATCAGCATATTAGTGCCTTAGGAAGCTGCATCCCTTCCATGAAGGATGAAGAAAGGGGTCAGTCAACAAAGACTAGAAGAGAGATACAGGGGAGGGAAAAAACCATCAATTCCTTTCCAGGACCAATCCCAGTCAAATAGATGCCCTCTGCATTTGCATGCTTGGACTCAACCATTAATTGGCTAAGCTTGGACCTGGATTTGTTTGGCACTAACCACATTTCAAGGTCTTTAACGTGTTCAGCCTGTTCTAATATGCTTATTGCCCTGGTTTTCATCACTAATGAGGCATTCAGTTTTTATAATCTGGGAGATGACCCAAAGAAGAGAATTAATTTAATTTAAAATCAATGTACGAGAAGAATTTTTAAAAATAGCTCTAAGCTATTGGCCAGAGCAAGGGCCACCACAAACTTGAGGCAGGGATGTGTTAGAGATACAGGCCAAATGATTACTACTATCCCCCAGTGTTAAATAAGTCATATCAAATCAGATGTATTTCTTAAAGACTGGACTTTGCCTTGGGTTTCTCATTTGGTTTAATCCAGTTGGGCTGCACAATGGACAGGACACTGGGCATGGAGTCAGGAAGACACTTTAAGTCTAGCCTCAGATACTTCCTAACTATGTGACCCCCTAGGTAAGTTATTTGATCTCTGTCTGCCTCAGTTTCTTCATATATAAAATGGGGATCATACTGCTCCTACCTTCTGAGATTGTGAGGATCAAATGAGATGATATTTGTAAAGCTCTTAGCACAATACCTGGAGCTTAGCAGGTATTTAATAAATGCTTATTCCCTATCCCAACCCCACTCCCACCCCTTTGCTCATGGAAGACTTTCATTTGGTTTTCAGTTTGCAGCTCTCTAAGTAAATTGCAAACCATTGTCAGGATTCAACACTCCATGAAAAAGCAAATTTAATTGAGCTTGGGGAGAGGGGAGACTTCACAGAGAGACCTCAGACCTTGAACACCAGGCTTCATTGATGGGATGGGGGGAAGGAAAAGGAAGAGACTCTCAGACACTGGGAAGCCATTGTTGTTAGGAAGTCAAGTCTGGGGGAGCAAGAAAAGCAGAGCTGGCTTAGAGAGGAGCTGCCTGAAGGCTTTACTTCCATTTCTGTCTCCCTGTTCTAATTGTTCTTTCTAATTTGATGCTAAGCTGAATTATTTCCACTTGTTTCAAGAGCACAGTTGCTATAAGTGTCTTTTAAATTTTGTTACCCTGGGACAAAGTCTTGGATACCCAGTGCTAATCACATTCCTCTTCCATATTAAATCTAATATCTTGTAGGACAACTTAGTACAATATACCTGAGTCCTCAGATCTAAAATTAGAAGGGACCTCAGAGACCATTTGGCACATTTGAAATAATGAAACTGAGGCCCATGGAAGTTAAGATACTTGCCCAAGGTCACTTATGGGTAAGTACATGTCAGAATAGGATCTGAATCCAGGTCAGAACCTTTGTCTCTACAAATGTGTGTATGTGTATGTATATATTTGTAAATATGTTTATATATGTATATATATGCCCACATATGTCATATATACATGTTATCATGTCATGTGTGCACATGTGTATAAGTATTTGAAAAGCTACACTGAATTGCCAGTTTAGTTTGATGAGTGATCTAACCCAGCTCCTTATTGACCCTGTTTCCCTGCCTATAAACTAAAGGAGTTTTGCTAGATACCCTCTAATCCAAAGCCCTTTTCTGCTCTAAATCTATGAACATAGGCCAGTATTTGGTTTGCTGCTGAAATAAAGTCCCTAGCTTAAGACCTGGAGCAATCTAACTCATTATCTTGGGGAGATTTACTCAGTAGATTCTTTCCATTGCAGAAATGGGCTCTGTTATCATAAGAAGGCGTTTCTACAAGCAGGTTTCTGACCTTGACCACACCTCTGGTTGGCGGGCCATGAGGCAGAAAAGAAAAATGAGTTCCTTCTGCCAGGACAGAATGCCCATTGCCAGAGCTAGCCTTACACATAGGTAGGGCATATGGTTGACAAGAAAGACTCATTGAAGGGATGCTGGGGAAGATTTCCTGCCATCAAAAGATCTCCCTGAAATTCTATCGTTAGGGATGAATATTTTGGGGTCTCCCTTTTTTATAGTATGAATATGATCCCAAAGAGCATTTGCAAAATAAGATACTGCTAATCTGATAACAGCAGTGGGAATTAGTTTATCCACAGGCTTTCTCGCTGAGTACTAAGTGAAATTTCTGTCATGTAATTGGTCAAACAACAGAAGAGGGAGCGTGCATGGGCACGACTTGGAGGTGGGTGGAAGTTGAGTGATACAATTGGGGCTCTAGAAAGGTTAGAATAAAGTGAGGGCATTGAGGTCTTGGAATAAAGGGAAGAGGGAAGGAGAAGATCAGAAAAGGATATGAGAAATTGCCAGGGACAACCTCCACTTCCTTCACAGTTTTATTCAGGCATGGCCTTTCCCAGCAGCTCCAGTCCAAAAACACACTGTGCCACACTTTACCAAAGAGAGAAATTCAATTTCTGTCAGGCAAAAAAAGAATCACTATGGGGAAGAAGCTGCTAAAAGGAAAGAAATCTTAATATCAACAGGAGGCAAGGAAGTTTTCTATACTTATTGACTCCCCATCTCATTCCTCAGTGTCTACGCCCATTTCTGTTTTGTTCAAATCACAGACCACAGATCCAGCCTCCCCATATCACAACAAATAGCTTAGCCTCCTGCTATATCATGAGAAGACTGAGGATCTACCAAGGGAGCTCTCTGAAATCCAAGCCTCAACACTTCCTGGTATCACCCTTTCCTCATTCTCCTTGGTCACAAGCCACAAGAAAACTTTCCTCTTTGCTGAGGCCAGTTACTCTCCCCAGCTTCCTCCAAGACTTTGGCCTGGGGGTGATTGCTTCCCCATCATGTATCCTCACTCTCCCTCTCTATTGCCTTCTTCTCACTTACCTAGAAACTCAGGCACCTGATTCTAAAACAGCTTTCTTTTCATCCCTCTATTCCACACAAGTAACATCTCATCTTTACTACCAAACTTCTACAAAAATTAGTTTACTAATTACTTTTTCTTTCCTTTTTTTTCATCATGTTTGCTCTTTCCTCAACTTCTTGCCATCTGGATTCCCTATCACCATTTAGTTACTGAAAATGTTTGTTTGAAGATCAAGAGTAATTCCTAAGGAATAGAGGGTTGATATAATCACAGAAAGGAAACCAAAGGTAAGAGAGGAAATATGTATTTGCACTCCAGCATCACTTTACAAAGTATAAAACCACTTCCCAGATGAATTAGAAAGGCAGCTAACAAATACCAATTTCTAAGGGTTCGATTGCATAGAAGTAGAACCTGGATACCAAACTTTCTTAAAGTTTGTGAATTCTGTATTTTCAAGTTTTGATGTTAGCTGCAATTATTCAATAGATCAGTATAGAAAAATATGCCATATTTTAAGCATCTCAGTCAAAACTCCTGAATTCATCTGAAAACACTTCAGAATATGATATCTTGGGATTTGATTTGGGTTTTTATTCTTTTTATTTGTTTGTGTGATGCTGGGGATAGAACCCTGGCTTAGGCATCCTAAGTCTTGAGTTCAAATCTCAGATATGTCACTTGCTTCCTGTGTAACCTTGAATAATTGGCTTACTCCTCCACTGAGCCTCAATTTCCTAATCTGTAAAATGAGGGAATTGGACTAGATGATCTCTGAGGTTTCTCTTGGCTCTAAATCTATGACCCTATGGTTGAATTTTTGTTTGCTTTTAGAGGCATCATACTACAGCAGAAAGATCTCTGCTTCCATAGTCAGAAGGCTCAGGTTCAAAATCCTGCCTCTGATGCTTACTAACTGTATGACCTTGGGAAAGTAATTTTACTTTCTTGGTCTTCAACTAACTCATCTGATTGGACTAAATGGGTTCTGAGGTCCCTTCTGTTCTAAATCTAAGTTCCTTTGAGCTGATATAATATCTTCATGACCTTGTGAAAATCATTTCACCTCTCTGGGTCTCTTTCCTCATCTGTAAAGTTATATGGTTACACGAGATGACTTGTGAGGTGCCTCATAACTCTAAATCTAGGTTTCTATGATCCCATGATATGTACTAGCTTCAGACATTGGGGTTACCTAAGGCTAGAGTATTGGATTGAATCTAAGAAGAAGTAATTCAGAAGAAATGTCTTGCATTTGGGCATGAAACATCAACTTCACAAGTATACGATCAGGGAGATATATAGAGATAGCAGTTGTTCCGAATAAAGATGTGGGGTTTGTTCTGTTTTGATTTTTAATGGATTGTAAACTCCACACAAGTTAGCAGTGTGTTGCTGCAATAAAAAAAAAGCTAATTCAATCTTGGACTGAAATAAGAGGGGTCGAGCTTTCAGGAATAGGGAGGTGATAATCCCATTCACCCCCATGACATCTTATCTGAAGCATTTGCCATAAGAAGGCTGTTGATGAATTGGAGAGTGTCCAGATGCCTCCAAGTAGGAGAAACTGGTCTTGTTCTGTTTGGTCCCATAGTATAGAAGGAGAAACAATGGGGTAAACTGAGGCTGGATGTCTGAAAAAAATTTCCTTAAAAATGGGAACTATCCAGAAGTGCAATGGACTGTCTCAAAACATGGTGGATTCCCCCTCCTTGGAAACCTTTGAAAAGAGACTGGATGATTGACTGATTACTTGTCAGACCTGTAGTAGAGGGGATTCCTTTTGTGTATGAGTTGAACTAGATGGGTCACTTCAGACTCTCAGATTCCGTGACTTTGTGGAGTAGTGTGGCTTTGATTAAAACCCGAGTCTGGGTGGAAAGAAATCAAATGCCAGGCTGCCTCTCTAGTATCAAATCAGGGACCAAAACGGCCCTATCCATTCTGTCCCTAAACCCTGAAGGAATTAAACTTCCCTCTTCTGAGAAGGAAGGGAAAAGGTAATGTCACTTTCTTCCCTAGTTCCTTTTTAGAAGAGAAGAGGACTAATGAGTCCTTCCTCTTCAGTCTCTACAGAGAGGCTGCAGTGTAAAGGTACCCTGTGTATGTCAGCAGATGACTCAGAATATTAATATGTTTTTGACACCTACTGTCATCAGGTAAAAAAGATAGAAAAGA
Source organism: Notamacropus eugenii (assembly GCF_028372415.1). NCBI lineage: Eukaryota > Metazoa > Chordata > Mammalia > Diprotodontia > Macropodidae > Notamacropus > Notamacropus eugenii. Next base: position 280,580,114 of record NC_092874.1, read on the forward strand.
ACAGAGGAAAATGAAAGCATGCCCTCATTCACTGAGCTTTTGTGGTACATAGAAGAGTGGTTTTTAATCTCACCAGCCTTCTGGTTTCTATTTGGAAATGGAGCCCTATATTGAAATATTTTCCATTTCCTCTTAAGGATCCCCAAGCCATCTACTGTCCCTGCCCCTGTCCTATCCCCAAACCCATATATTCACCCTTATTCTTCTCCCACAGCATCTTCCTCAAGAATAAATCGGTCCTTCAGTCCTTTTAATTGCCCTCCTAATAACTATCATTAGAAGCACTGTGGCGTTATTGATGAAGAACCAACAGGCAATGAGGTCAGAAAATTCTGAGTTCAAGTTCTGACTCTTACATAGGCTCTGTGACTCTTGGAAAATAATTTCCCTTCTAAGGGCCCCAGGCAACTTTCTGAACTATCATCTACAGAGTTGCCCGTATTTAGCCACCTCCACATCAGGAGATGCCCATGTCATCAAATCAGTAGTGCCAACAAAAACACCTTTTTTAAAAGAGCTCACTTTTATGGAGCTCTGTGGTTTATAAAGTGATTTCCTCATGGCAATACTTCAACGTAGGCAAAGAAAGGTTATTTTTTCTTTTGGAAGGGTAGTGACTGGGGAATGGGAACTGGACCTGTGACTTAATTGGTATAGAGACTACTAGAGAAATGAAAATTCCCTCTACCAATATAGGTTGTCACCTGTTCTGTACCTTAGAGCCTTATAGAGAATTCAAGAATTTCTCTCCTCATTTTATAGATGAGAAAACTGAGGTACTTACCCTTACCCTTAGACTCTTGTAATAGCCTGTTGATTGGTCTTCCTCCCTCATGTGTCTCCCCACTCCAGCCACTGTCCACTCAGCTGCTCAAGTGTCTTTCCTAAAATATACATCTGACCATATCACACCTTCCCTATGCTGCTCTAATAATATATGATATTATACAACATATCAATTTTGAGTGTAACATATTAATGTTAAAATGTAAAATCTAATAATATAACATCAAATCATATCACATCACATCCCACTATATTACATTGTATGTCATAGTGCATAGAAAGTTGACCTCAAACCTGGGTTCAAGCCATATTCCTGACACATATTATCCATGTGACCATGGATAAATCACTTCTCCTCTCAACATTCTAGGCAATTGCCTCTAAGACTATGAGATGCAGAGAAAGTGTTGGCAGAGTTGGTAAAGAGAGTTTCTTCAGCAAGGAATTTGTGATAGCAATGGCATCACTGGTCTAAGACTTATTCCGAGCCTGAATAGGATGCAATAGAGGGGGATCTATTTTCTTTTCATCAGAAAATCATTGTCTCCCAGAATCCCAAGCAGTATCATCCTTTAACTCTAACTCAATTTGTTTTTAGTTTAGGCTCAGAGGTAAACAGACTTCCTGTCCTTCAACATGTAACTCCACATAGACATCACCCACAATGTCAGGGCTGACGGTGGCCTCAGTGTCTGGCTCTAATCAAGTCACTCTACCTTTCATTTCCCTGAGAGCTTTGAACACAGATCTGCATATTTCAGTGATCACCTGTCCTGATCTCTAGATGTATTTCCCGTCATGGTAGAAAGGAAGCCAGAAGTCACAAGCAGACCTTGTTATCACAGAGGTTAACACTGCTCTCAGATGCTGTCAACCTTTCCTGTGAATGGGGAGAAACTTGCTAAGAATTACCAGTTAAAGTCCACAGAGCTAAGCTTTGTGTGTATGCTCTAAAGAATGATTTATCTTGTAACCATAGCTTTAATTCACAATTTCACAATTAATTAAACATCAGCCTAATCATTATACCCACAAAGCATTTAAACTGATGTTGGGAGAATGATGGAGAAATGAATAATGCTTTGAAGATCCATTTCAAATTAGTTATTTGATTAATGAATATCCCACAAGAGCACTGGTGTGATGACCTCCGTTGATGGCTTAAAGAAAGACACGTCTGTTTAGATAATGAGAAGACAAAGTGAGTTTGAGTTATCTCTGAGTGTATGTTGTGTCGAATTACAAGGATTAATCTATACAAAATGTATTATGTCTCCCCATGGCTGACTGGAGATAGCATAGAATGGGAAGATCAATAAATAAAGTTTGGCATTTCAAAGATGCCACTCGATGATAAACCAAGACCCGTATGCAGGCCAGCCGCCTGCCTGTGGCACCTTGGAAGCATAAGCTGTACCCCATAGGTTTATGAAAGAAAGAAGCATCTTGTTCAAGATAAGGGGCCTCATGGTGGAGGGGTGTTCTTGCCTCATAAGCTCTGAGTAATCCTTCCTAACCCCTGACCTTTCGATTTCTTATGTGCGGAGGAGAAAATTGCTTGTCACTTTCACAACTGCCATTCTTGTCCGATATATTTATACAAATAAAAAACTACTCCATTGACTTTGTGTTTTTTAAGGCTTTTTCACCCTGTAAGTTCATGATGAAAAACAAAGCAAAGCAAAACATATACTTTTAAGGAGAATTGGAATTGGAGAAGCTGATGGGAAAAGAAGAGACTAGGAGGGAAGAAATCTCCCACAGGGAGAATGTCTAGCTGTCATCAAATGACTTTCTATGGCAAGGAAACACTTATTTCAAACTCTTGAGACATATTTGGACTCCAGTTCCTCTTAATTCCTCATTAGGCAAAATCTCAGCAATTTTACAGCCAAAGGAAAAGTCTGTATGGCATTTGGGTCTCCAAAGGCTTTGTGTTGTTGTGATTATGATACAACAGGGAATGTAATATTGATGGTAAACAAAAGTAATGTTTAGTAAATTTTTTACCCTTTTAATGTAAAGATGGCAGCTCTCCCAAAGTTGTGGTTTTGTTCTCTTTCCTTAAATAAGTAATAATCAAGACCAATGAGAAGACAGTCCTTGGACTTGGGGGTTGGGGAGCAAGAAAGGGTGGAAACTGTTGCAAAGGTCCATGAGTCCCTATGCGTGTATGCACCTTGAGGACAGGATTGTTTCCTTTTTCTCAGTCCAGTGTTGCAGCACCAGCAGTCACTTCGATTGTTGAATTCAGTGGTACAACTGAAAGAGTGTTAGATTTCAAGTCAGAGGATCTGAATCCAAATCTTAGCTCAGTCACTTCCTACTATGCGATTTGGGGCAGGTCATTTATCCTCTTGGGTGGGACTTGACTTCTCTGAGGTCTAACTTCATGAGCCTATGAAAAAAATTGCATATATACATAGAGATTTTAGTCCTCATTACCATCAACATCACATCCAGACCTGAGATTTAATCAGCATGGGGAACAACTAGGCTCCTAGTTTTTATGTATTTACTTTTGTCCAGACCTGTGTGGTGAACACACTATGAACGCCTTCCATGAATGCAGAAACTTATCATTGTAAGCAGAGATATTTAATATGAAGTCTCTGAACTTGGTTTTTAAAAAAAAAAATTGCTAATTTTGTTTCACTAGAATTGGTTGCCTTTCTAATCTTACGTATTTTATTTTACGTATTAGGAAATATTCTGAGAAGAGGTCCATAGGTTTCACCAGACCGTGTAAGGAGCCCAACACACACACACACACACACACACACATACACACACACAAAATCTTTCTGTACTAGGGTAATTCATATTATTTTAAAACTGAAGCACACCATTTCAGGTTTATTGCCTGTTATAACTCTACACTAAGCCAAAAATGGCCTAATTGCTATTTCCCATACATTCCATGCATTTGTATAGGTAGTTCTTGCCTGAACCACATCCTCCTCACCTCTGCCTCCTTAGAACTTCTATTCTCCCTTAAGTCAGCTCATATGCCACTTCGTACCCAAGACCTCCTCTGACCCTCTCAAATGCCACACCTCCTACTCACCCTCTGAACTTACTTTTTATATGTCTAATATTGAGTAATTCGTGAATGTCATTCCCCACCTCTAGTAGAATGTAAACTCCACCTGGATAGGGCTTATTTCCTTTTTGTTTTTGTATCTCCAGTGTCTAGCACAGTACCAGACATGATGTGGTGGCTTAATGTGGTGGCTTATTTAATACTTTTAATTCATTTAATTTGAATCTTTGAATCTGCAAAGTCTACCTCAGTGTCTGGCACTTAGTAGATATTAACATATGATTATCAAATGAATTGAATTTAGAAGTTAAGTGGCTTCCTGGTGATCAATTTACCCAGAGGCAGCTAGAATCCTTCTTCAGTCCAAGGTCAATCCCACACCTAGAACTGGATATCATTTAATTTTATAGATAAGGAAACTGAGGACCCAGGGCATTAAGTGATTTGCCCAAGGTAACAAAGGTAAGAAGTTTCAGAAGTGGAAATTGAATCCAGCTCTCCTGTTTCTGGAACCATGATTCTCACCACTGTAACACACTGTCCCCCCACCCCACCTCTATTATGCCAGAATGCCTCTTCCCCCCCCCCCATATGTTAGGCATGTGGTCAGTTTTTGTTTAAATGAAACGATTGAACCTTCCCCAGAAAAATAATGCCTCCAAGTTGTCTTTTTGGATGCCTATTCTCTGCCATCATTGCTGCACTAATAGGACCAAAATCAGTTGTTAGAATTGCAAGCTAGTAGATTATCTCCTTGACCTCCAAAAAAAGAAGGGTTAATTTAAGGACTGAATGTAGCAGAAATCTAAAAAGAACAGGGGGTGGAAGTATACTTAAGGACCAGATATCCAGCAGGGAAGAGATGTTTGGAAAAAAGGCGTTGACTTTATTCAAAAATGGACCCAATTCAGAAGGCTTTTAGCGCAGTGAAATCACACACTTGACAATCACCAGACATGATTTTCTCACTGAACAACCATCAAGTCTCCCAATTCCAGACCACTAAACTTAATCTCCCCCCCTTCATAAAAGTTAAAAATCAGAGCTATTGTGAATAAATTGCATGTTAAAACTTTGCCCCCTAATTCCTAAAACAAAGAGCAGAGGAGTACCGACCCATTTGTCAATGCATCTGCTTTCTGGGTGAATTAGCATATGCTCCATTTTAAGCATTAAACAAGATTGAAAATGTGTGCAAAGGCTTTCTTGATCCATGCTTTTAGGTATCTTCAATTTTTTTTAAGCTTGTAGTGGTAAATTTCCTTGTTACTCTTTAGGGGAAGAGGAAAGCTAAGTAATGCCTGGATCTATATTTTCTGGGATGTCAAAAAAAAAAAAAACTATGGTGGAATGAGCTTAGGATGAAAGAGTTAGAAGGTCTGGGTTTGGGTTTTAATTCTTCACTTTATTATTTGTGTGACCTTAGGAAGATCCCTTAGGATCTCTGAGTTTCAAATGAGATAGCATGCAATGAATGAAAAATGAATGGAAAAACATTTGGAAATGGAAAAAACAGCTTACTGTTTACCAAGCACAATGCTAAGCTATAGGGATAAACATAGGAAAAAAAAATCAAAACCATTCCTTACCCTCAAGAAGCTCATGCTTTTACTGGGGGAAACTATACATAAATAAAAGTAGAGAAGTCAGATGATCTGGGTTCAAATTCTGCTTCTGATGCCTTTCCCATGTGATTTTGGATGAGTCATTTATTCTCTCTAAACCTCAGTTTTTCTACTCCAAAAAGGGGTGGCACTCAATGATGTCTAAGGTCCCTTGAAGCTGGAAATCTATGATTTTTAAATTCTGTTACTGTCCAAGACACCTGAGCCAAGAGGAAGAGGAAGATGAGATTGGAGGTTGTAAATCAAACTGCAAATAGACCAGTATGATGAGACATGAAAGATCTGCTAAAGATAACCACTGTCAGAATAGACTGGAGAATTTCCTGCTCAATTTGGTCTTCAGAATCCTGAAATATTGGGTTCTCATATTACACTGTCTTGTCCTGCTTTCATATTTTATGTATCTTGACCTTCCCATCTATGAGCTCTTTGCAGACAGGGATCACAACCTCTGTATCACTGGTGATCCCCACCAACAAAGTTTTGAGTGTTCAATAAATAGTCCTGGTTGGTTAATTGAGTGCTATTGGGAGATACAAGCACTTTGCCTTTCACCCATTCTTAGAACCCAGACAACATTAATTGGCAAGTTTGGTGTCACTTTACCTTGTTGAATCTCAGTTTCCTCATTTGCAAAATGAAACAGTGGGACTAAAGGTTCACAGCCTTCCAGTTCTAAGCCTTTGATCCTATGAATGTGATGAAATGGTGCGATTGGATGATGACTTTGTAAGTGGGAAATATAGCCTGAGGATAAGACCTAAAAACAAGGACTTCTTGCTTCACCTGCCAAGTCTTCTCATATCTTCAATAGGCTCTCTTTTTCCCAGACTCTTAGAGTCCTGAGCTTCCTTCAAGGCTCAATTCAATATTAGCTCCTTTTCAAAACTTCCTGGATCGGCTCTGGTTCTTAGAGGTTTCTTCATATTTATTCACCTGTCAACATATTAAATCCCTCCAGTGAGATGTAAGTTTCTTGAGGATAAGTAATTTTATTTTTTGCTATGGTGCCCCTAGCAACTAGCACCAGAGCTTAATCAATGTCCATTGAATTCAATGGAATTGAATTGTGTGAATCTAATCCTCTTTTCAGAGGCTACCACCTGACACAAGGATCCTGGCCTACTTTGGGGACCTTTTTTATGTCCAACCTATCTAGATATCTTGTTATTCCAACCCAGTGGAAGCAGAAATGTCATATTTAGCATTCACTCAAAGGTAGCATCAGCTCCCCTTACAAAGACTCAGTCTCAAAAGGCATCAAACGTCATGTTTTATTTGCACAGTAAAGAGCATCAAAAAGATTCACTTGAGCCCAGAAAGAATCAGATCATCCTTTTTGCTGCTTCTGGACAAGCTTAAGACTCAGAGTACTGCCCTGGATGAGGTTCTAGTAAGGGAGGTCTGCTCTTCCCTACTGCTTATCAGTCTAGCTCGAACTCCTATTATTCACAGCACGTACTCATTTCTCCATGAGCAACATCCTCCATTCCCAGTTGGAGTCTCTAGCCTTGTCTGCCATTTTTATTGCTTTCCACTCTAGGCATGTGGTGCTAGGGTCTCAGGAAGGAGGCCAGCTGATTTAATTACATAGGAGAAACAGGCCTAGCTTAAGTTTATAGTTTTATAGTTCTTTTGTATATGTCATTCAAAATATACAAAACTTTGCATTTTTTGGTACTAGAGTCCCAGAGTTCCTGGCTACATAACAAATCTTTCCTCAAGTGACTATGGAAACAATTAAAACTCACCTTTCTGACTAAAACACTACTTCTCATTTCTGGCTGGGTTAGGGTGAATACGTACTCCTTTTCTCACCCCCACCAAAGACGAGACAGTGTACTTCCCTTCCAAAATCTTTTTGGTGTTCAGGAAGGCATCTGTCTTCTCTTTCTGTTTTTCTTTTCATCCCTCATCTTTCTCCAAGGCAGCTGGTCTATCGTATGCAAATTGTTTAGGGCTGCTTCTCAAAGAATCAAGTGGGAATAGGAGGAGCTAGCTAGTGGGCCTTGGAGGGGGAGGAGCAACCCTGCCAAGATGGCAAAGCTTTGGGTATCTACCATTTCCTTAGGAGCCCACCATTTTTTTCCTCAAAGATTCGGAATTTTAAAATAGATTATTCTCATCTGTTCTAACTATGGATGTCGTCTTGTGTTGTTTGCCCTTCATCTTTGAGAAATTACAGATAGTATATATTAACGTTCTGTAATAATTTACTTATATACACAAAATATGCACATGTAACACATAAACATCATTTTTTCCTTCAGAAAGAAACAAAGACTAATAATGTGTCCTCAGTTTTTTTCCAATCAAATTTTAAAAAAGAATAATTATGAAAACAGTATAAGTGTTCTTCCCACCATAAAAACAGGTTATACTTGGTACAAATAATTTTAACATCGAACCAAACATTTCACTGAGTTCTTATCGTGCAATATGTTCATTTAGTGCTGCTGCTAGGAAGCTATTTTTAAATTCAGCCACTTAAATCATTGTGTCTCACATACTGTTGAGAAGATGTGATATTTCATTATCAAACAGAAACACTATGTACTGTGGCATATGAGTCATTAAAGGAACAGGGAATACAGTGTAGCTCTCAATAATGATGCTTGTTACTGTTATCGATGATAGAGTTTTCTAGCACCCTTTATCACAGAAATTCTAACTCTACTGGAATTAAGTAGGACGCAATTTCAATAATACAGTTGTTCCTAAGGTCTTTGCATCCCAAGTCTTGGTTAAGAAGCTATCCATTGAATAATACTGATAGCATAGGGTAATGTATGAGCAATTATATTAATATGGAGACTCAAGAAACAGTTGTTAAGTAAGCATCCTGAACTTGCCAGCTAGAAACTGTGGTTGAAGGACATTCCATGATATTCCACTGGATTGAAAGTTGAAAGTATAATAATATAGATTTTAAGATGATCAAAATAAAACAATGTCATGATAAGATAGCCAATACATGAATGCTAGATTTTTCCTTGAAGAAATTCCTTTATGTTTCTATTAAAAAAAAACACACTCTGCTATGCTCTTTATAATCTGTTTTTAAAAGACTGAAGGGGAGAGGAGAGGGACTGGAAGCCATCTCAAATAAGAAAAATCATATCATTTTAAGACTTTGAAAAGAGCTGCCAAGGCAATTGTTGGTTGGGAAAAGACCATCAAAAGGTTTTTATGTAGAGCAGGGAACTGACCCTTAGTCCCTTCCCTAGACATGGCCACAATGACCAAGTCATTTAGACTATATGGTGCTGGGGAAATAAAACTCTATTTGGAGTCAGAGAACCCAACATTGCTACTTACTTGAAAGCCTATATAGATATGTGCTATTTCCTCCAGCTAAATGTGAGCTCTAAGAGGCCAGGGTGTGTTTCTGCTTCTGTGTTGGTGTTGTTCCAGCAATGTCTGAGGCACAGTAGGAGCTAAACAAGTACTTGTTGAGTTGAACTCGTAAGAGTACACCTGATATAAAATGCTACACTAACAACAATAGGTTGTAGGCAATTGTTTTGCTAATGTTATGCTCAATTGCCTCAGCATTGCACTAGGCTAAGCTGAGCCAGAATCATCAATACCTCATTGGCCACTGGTTGACAATTTGTCAGTCATAACAATTCATGAAAACCATCCTCAAAGGTGACACAGGGTTGCCCACAATGACCCTCCGCTAAGGTGAGAAGGGGTTACCCATGATGACCATCCACCAAGGTGAGAAAGGGTTGCTCATAATGAGCTCTACTAAGGTGAGAAAGAATTGCCCATGAAGACCATCCACCAAGGTGAGAAGGGGTTGCCCATGATGACCATCCCCTAAGGTGAGAAAGAATTGCCCATGAAGACCATCCACCAAGGTGAAAAGGGGTTGCTCACAATGAGCATCTACTAAGGTGAGAAAGAGTTGCCCATGATGACCATCCACCAAGGTGAGAAGGGGTTGCCCACAATGACCCTCCGCTAAGGTGAGAAGGGGTTACCCGTGATGACCATCCACCAGGGTGAGAAGGGGTTGCTCACAATGAGCATCTACTAAGGTGAGAAGGGGTTACCCATGAAGACCATCCACCAAGATGAGGGGTTGCCCATAATGACCATCCTCTTAGGTGAGAAGGTTGTTCCTTGAATCCATAAGGGTGGCCGATACACTATGAAAGGTGACCTGTCTGAAGTATCAAAGTGTTGTCATTACCGGAAGTCCTTTACATTTAAAATTGAGGCAGACCCCCAAAGAGGAAGTTCTATAGTAGAAATAACACTGACTGGACAGGATGACCTCTGAGATCTCTTCAGACTTTAGCCTCGGAGAGTCCTTCCAGTTTTCAATCATTGTTCCATCATTCTCATCTTACTCTTACTCTGCAATGCCTTCATGATCCCTGATACATCTTAATACCAGCACCAGAATTATCTTTGTGTATTGAATCCAGTATTTAAAATTAAAAAAAAAAAAGAAGCAACCCTCAGGTCACTTTGATAATGGCTTTTCCTGATTGAGTGTAGGGGTGATTGAATTAGACTGTCAGTGCAAGCCAAACGATCAAGCTGATTAAGAGACAGAACCTGAGCATGTGCCAGGTAAAAGCTTTTCCTAAGATAGGAAAGATGGCTTTTCTATAAAGGATAAAGTGGCTTCTGCCTTCAGTAATTAGCTTTTGGTGGCAGTGCAGTGTCTTAGATAGAAAGCTGGGCTTAGATCCAAGAAGACCTGAGTTCAGATCTTATGTCTGGCATAGGTCACATCATTTTTATCTTTAAACACTTTGGAAAACTCCTACAACTTACCTGTTATGGCACAGATAGTCCTTAATCTCCATTGATGGAGGGATCACCATCCTAACCAAAGCACAGATCCTTTATGTATTCACATAATCAGATTTTAGTAGCAGAGCATTGCCAGGTCCACAAGCATTTAAGTACTTGCTGTATGTCAGACATTGTTCTAAGTCCTGAGGATATAAATACAAGCAAAAAGAAAGACAATCCCTGACAGGAAGGAGTTTACATTCTAGGGAGGGAAAATAACCTGTAGAAAGGTGCTGAAAATCAGGGGAAGGGGAAGAAAGGTGGTGGAAGGTGGGGCATCACATAAAAGATCAGGCATAGCGCCTAGAAAGGATGAAGACCTGCTTGGCCGGAGTGCTTTTTGTAAAGTGCAAGTCTTATGGGGAACCAGTCAGAGGAAAGGGTCACAGGGGCAGAAAATACTTTCAGTGTGAGAAGTCCATGGATAAGGTGAACTTTCAGGGTGAAGAGGCTTCTGGGACATGGTAGAGAAAGTCTGAACTGTCAAGAGTGGAGCACAGAGAAGATGAAGACTGGGCGATATCATGGGCAAATACCCATGACTCAGAGTTGGGAGGGATCTCAGAGTCCATCGGTTCAGGCCATACCTGAATGGGAGATTCCTTTGTAACATGCCCAAGGAGTTATCCAGCATATATTTGAAGCCTTCAAATGAGGTGAAGTGCACTCCTATCTCACTTTGCTCAACTGTAAAATGGGGATAGTAGCAGCATCTACTTCTCAAGGTTATTGTGAGGATCAAATTAGATAATATTTGAAAAGTGTTTAGCACAGTGCCTGGCACATAGTAGGTATTATATAAACCTGTATTCCCTTTCTTTTCTTCCTTTCTAGTGGAAGTCCATTCTGCTGTTAAATTGTTCACAGCGCTAGAAAGTGGCTTTTCTTCTGGAATCAGACATTTCCTGCTTCATAGTTCCTGCTTCAGAGATCAACCCTCAGAGATCAAACTGAATGAGTAGCCTTCTACATAAAAGTCCTTCAAATACTTGAAGACAGCTATGATGTCTCTGGCCAGCTAGGTGGTGCTGAAGTGCACAGTATCCCAGACCTAGATTCAAGAAGACTCACCTTCCTGAGTTCAAATCTGACCTCAGAGACTTCCTAGATGTGTGACCCCGGGCAAGTCACTTAATCATGTTTGCCTCAGTTTCCTCATTTGTAAAATGATCTACAGAAGGAATGGCAAACCACTCCAGTATCTTTGCCAAGAAAACCTCAAATGGAGTCATGAAGAGCCAGATGTGAATGAAAAATGACTAAATTGGACTGAATGATGTTTTTGTCCTTCTCTGCCAAGTCTTCTTTTCCAAACACTAAACACCCACAGTTCCTTCAATAAATCCCAATATTATAAGAGAGTAAAGCTCCTCACCCTGATCTGGAGGATACAAAGTTGAGGCCATAATGGAACCCAGAACACGAGATGTGGTCTCACAGGGGCAGAGGGCATCGATATTGCCACCTCTCTAATGTAGGCTTCACACAGCTTTCCATCATATTGGCTCTCTTGGCTGTCATAACACATGCTTTAAAGTCATAAACATTAAAGGATAGTGCCAACAAAGTCAATACCATGAAGTACCATCCAAAGAGGCAACCTATCTTAATCAAGAATGGGCAGCAGGATTGGCAGAGCCCACATTAATGGGTTATGCTAAGCTCTCTCTAAGAATATGTCTCAGACAGAAGGCTGTTTGGACGATGATAAAAGTTGGAGAAGATGTGGCAGAGTTGGAACATGAATTCATTGTTGGCGGAGCTGTGAGCTGATCCAACCATTCTGGAAAGCAATTTGGAACTATGCCCAAAGGGCTACAAAAGTATGCATACCCTTTGACCCAAAAATACCACTTTTAAGACTGTATCCCCAAGAGATCATAAAAATGGGAAAGGGTCGGGGAGGAGCCAAGGTAGCAGAGTAGAAAGACATACGTATGCTAGCTCCAAACCCACAGCCCATAAATTACCTGTAAAGAAGAACTCCCGACAAATTCGGGAGCAGCAGAAGCCACAGAACAATGGAGCAGAGGAGATTTCTGTTCCAGAGAGCCCTGAAAAACTGACGCAAAAGGTTCATTGCACACCAGACCCAGAGCAGAGCCCAGCCCTGCCTCAGCCACGCGGCACCAAGAGGAGCAGATCCGAGCAGGCTTCAGGGATAGAATCTCCAGCAGCCTCGCAGGTCCCTCCACCCACAGGTGCCAAAGGTCAGTGAGAGGGTCTTTTTGGCTGGCCGAGAGGGGAGTGGGGTGTCCCCATAACTCAGGCCCCCTTAGGAGGCAGCAGCAGGGGCAGCCACGGACAGGGGTTCCCAAAGCAACCAGGAACTCAGGTCCATTGTTGAAGGTCTCTGCATAAACCCCCTGAGGGAACTGAGCCCTGTGTGGCCACCCTGCCCCCACCCAAGCACCTGAATTTAATCTCACACTGAATAGCAGCCCCGCCCCCAATGAAAGCCCTGAGGCTGGGAAGCAGCATTTGAATCTCAGACCCCAATTGCTGCCTGGGAGGATCTGGGGGCGAGGTGGGCGTGGAAAGGAAACTCAAAAGTCAAGTAACTGGCTGGGAAAATGCCCAGAAAAGGGGGGGGGGGGAATAAGACCATAGAAGGTTACTTTCTTGGTGAATAGATATCTCCTCCCTTCCTTTCTGATGAGGAAGAACAATACTTACCATCAGGGAAAGACATAGAAATCAAGGCTTCTGTATCCTAAACATCCAAAAGAAATATTCCATGGGCTCAGGCCATGGAAGAGCTCAAAAAGGATTTTGAAAATCAAGTTAGAGAAGTGGAGGAAAAACTGGGAAGAGAAATGAGAGAGATGCAAGAAAAGCATGAAAAGCAAGTCAACACCTTGCTAAAGGAGACCCCAAAAAATGCTGAAGAAAAACACCTTGAAAAATAGGCTAACTCAATTGGCAAAAGAGGTTCAAAAAGCCAATGAGGAGAAGAATGTCTTAAAAAGCAGAATTAGCCAAATGGAAAAGGAGGTTCAAAAGCTCACTGAAGAAAATGCTTCTTTCAAAATTACAATGGAACAGATGGAGGCTAATGACTTTGTGAAAAACGAAGAAATCACCAAACAAAACCAAAAGAATGAAAAAATGGAAGATAATGTGAAATATCTCATTGGAAAAACAACTGGCCTGGAAAATAGATCCAGGAGAGACAATTTAAAAATTGCGGGACTACCTGAAAGCCATGATCAAAAAAAGAGCCTAGACATTATCTTTCATGAAATTATCAAGGAAAACTGCCCTGAGATTCTAGAACCAGAGGGCAAAATAAGTATTCAAGGAATCCACCAATCACCTCCTGAAAGAGATACAAAAAAGAGAAACTCCTAGGAACATTGTGGCCAAATTCCAGAGTTCCCTGGACAAGGAGAAAATATTGCAAGCAGCTAGAAAGAAACAATTCAAGTACTGTGGAAATACGATCAGGATAACACAAGATCTAGCAGCTTCTACATTAAGGGATCAAAGGGTGTGGAATAGGATACTCCAGAAGTCAAAGGAACTAGGACTAAAACCAAGAATCACCTCCCCAGCAAAACTGAGTATAATACTTCAGGGGAAAAACTGGTCTTTCAACAAAACCGAGGACTTTCAAGCATTCTTGATGAAAAGACCAGAGCTGAAAAGAAAATTTAACTTTCAAACACAAGAATGAAGAGAAGCATGAAAAGGTAAACAGCAAAGAGAAGTCATAAGGGACTTACTAAAGTTTAATTGTTTACATTCCTACATGGAAAGACAATATTTGTAATTCTTGAAACTTTTCAGTATCTGGGTAGTTGGTGGGATTACACACACACACACACACACACACACACACACACAGAGCACAAAGTGAATTGAATAGGATGGGATCATATCTTAAAAAAATGAAATTAAATGGTGAGAGAGAAATATATTAGGAGGAGAAAGGGAGAAATGGAATGGGGAAAATTATCTCTCATAAAAGAGGTGAGCAAAAGACTTTTTAGTTGAGGGAAAAAGAGGGGAGGGGAGAGAAAAACATGAAGTTTACTCTCATCACATTCGACTAAAGGAAGGAATAAAATGCACACTCATTTTGGTATGAAAACCTATCTTACAATAAAGGAAAGTGGGGGAGAAGGGGATAAGCAGGGTGGGGGGGGAATGATGGAAGGGAGGGCAATGGGAGGAGGGAGCAATTTGAAGTCAACACTCTTGGAGAGGCACAGCATCAAATGAGAGAATAGAAGCAATGGGGGACAGGATAGGATGGAAGGAATTATAGTTAGTCATCCACAACACCACTATTATGGAAGTCGTTTGCAAAACTACACAGATATGACCTATATTGAATTGCCTGCCTTCCAAAGGGAATGGGTGGGGAAGGAGGGATGAAGAGAAGTTGGAACTCAAAGTTTTAGGAACAACTCTCGAGTACTGTTCTTCCCACTAGGAAATAAGAAATACAGGTAATGGGGTATAGAAAGTTATCTGGCCCTACAGGACAAAAGAGAAGATGGGGACAAGGGAAGGGAGGGATGATAGAAGAGAGGGCAGACTGGTGATAGGGGCAATCAGAATGCTTGGCATTTTCTGGTAGGGGAGGGGACAAAGGGGGAGAAAACTTGGAACCCAAAATTTTGTGAAAATGAATGTTAAAAGTTAAATAAATAAATTTTAAAAAATTTTTAAAAATGGGAAAGGGTCCCACATGTACAAAAATATTTAAAGGAGCATCCTTTGTGGTGGCAAAAACTGAAAATCAAAGGGATGCCCATCAATTGAGGAATGGATGAATAAATTGTGGTGTATGAATGTAATGGAATATTATTATGCTAGAAGAAATGATGAACAGGAGGACTTCAGACAGGCCTGCAAAGATGTATATGAACTGATGTTGAGTGAAAAGAGCAGAACCAGGAGAACTATGTACACAGCAACAACCACAGTATGTGAGGATTTTTTCTGGTAGACTTAGAACTTTATTGCAATGCAAGGACTTAAGAAATCCCCAGTGGTCTCTTAAGGCAAAATGCCTTCCACATCCAGAGAAAGAACTATGGAATTCAATTGCAAAATGTAGCAGATCATTTTTTTTTGTACTATGTTTTGGTTTGTTTTTTGATTTTTCCCATTCATTTTAATTCTTCTATACAACATGACTAAGGCGAAAATGTATTTAATAGGAAGGTATGTGTAGAACTTACATAAAACTGTATGCCATCTCAGGAAGGGAAGGGTGAGCTGGGGGAAAGGAAGGGGAGGGAGGAGAAAAAAATCTAAGTTATATGGAAGTGATTTTAGAACACTGAAAACAAATTTTAAAAGAAAGAAGGTTGCTGAAATCATCCATCAGATGCAGTTTGTTGTCCTAGAGCCAATGGGATCAAGATTGCCAGGATAAGTATGGACAGGAGGGTCCCTCCCAGTCACAGTTAGGTCTGGGCAAAAAAATGATTGCTCACACTATGTTTGTGTGCAAAGGACAATGTTTTTTTAACAATTAACTCAGTGTAGTATAGAGAAATTATATTTCCAACCCCAGTATTTTATTATGTAAGTTTTATTCCACATAATAGACTTCAATGATATGTTTCAGAACACAGTATAATTAGTTAATGAGGTTATATTAATAAAGACTTGGTTCAACATAGAATTGTGTTCTCTTTAAGATCTCTTTCTTTTGAAATCGAACACTAAAAATTGCCTACATTACATATGCATAAGGACTTTTAATTTTTTTATTCAGATAATCCTAAAATAAGAGACAATACAGATATCCCAGTGGATAGAGAGCCAACTCAGAAGACCTAGACATGTATTGGTTGTATGACCTTGAACAAGTCACTTAACCTCTTATTGCCCCACATTGCTCAGTAAGACTATAAGTTGGAAGGCAAATGTTGGTAGTGGGAAGGATGTTGTCAGGTATCTTCCATGCTTTTCCCTTTCTTTCAGCTTCCTTCTGTGTGTTCTTTTCCCACATCAATCTTAAGCTCCTTGAGAGCAAAGGCTGTTTGGGGTTTTTCTTTTGCACTTGTATCCCTAATCCCTAGCACAGTGCCTGGCACATAGTAGGTGTTTAATAAATATATATGGGTGAGTCATCTAGAGTTGTCTATGCCAATGAAATACCCAGGTGTGAGGGAAAACTTCCCAATAAATGATTTTACTAGCTTAGGAAAAGGTCTTGGGTCCTCAGTTTGGAGGCTTTATGACTCTGCGTGTGTGTATGCATGTGTGTGTGTGTGTGTGTGTGTGTGTGTGTGTGAGAGAGAGAGAGACAGAGACAGAGACAGAGAGAAAAAGAAAGAGACAGAGAGAGAGAGAGAGAGAGAGAGAGAGAGAGAGTTTGTATATATGTGTAGTTTTATGAATACAGACAAAAATATTTCCAACCTGGGCAAGAGTCCCAAAGGAGGTAAAGACAGGTTGCAATCAGCATCATTTGAGGAAATACCCACATCGATGACAGCCTAGCTTCAATGCAGTGTTGGAATGTAGATTTTCAACGTATTTTAGTCAAGGAACTAACTTTAAATTGCCCATCAGCAGAAAAAGACAGTCAATGTGGCTAGTTGTAGCAGGGGAAACTGCCACATTGGGAGGCCATGGGAGATTGAGGAAGGCCAGTAAGCTTTTGTTCTCTAACGTGCAAATGTTAGAGAATGTTCTATCATGTGATCATTAGATCTTTTTTCCAATCATGCATTTCTCTGATGGCCTCCTTTACACCACTTCTCTTGCATAATTCATGGTCACCATAATTATTGAAATGTATAGTAAACATAGACTTTGTTAGGCATTGTATCAAAGGTAAAACCATTATAAACAAAACTATATCTAGTGCCAGAGGCACTGTTGTGTAGTGGAAAGAACACTGGCTTTGAAGACAGAGGGCCTGGACTGAACTTCTGTCTCAGTCATGTGTTACCTATGTGATTGGGGAAATCATCCTTGTCTGTAAAATGTGAAGTTTAGTTTAGATGAACTCTAAAATGTCTTTTGAGGCAGCTAGATGGCTCAGTGGATAGAATATTGGGCCTGGAGTCAGAAAGACCTAAGTTCAAATTCAGTCTCAGACACTTACTAGCTCTATGACTCTGGGAAAGTCACTTAACCCCTCTTACCTCAGTTTTCTCATCTATAAAATAGACTGGAGAAGGAAATGGCAAACCAGACCACTCCAGTATTGTTGCCAAGAAATCCTCATGTGGGGTCCATGGGGTCATGAAGAGTTGGACGCAACTAAACAATTGAATAGCAACACAAACGAAGTGCATTCTAGCTCTAAATCTGTAGGTAAGTCACTCATCCTCTCTGAACTTCAGTTTGCTCATATAGGAAATGAAGGCATTGGGGTAAATGGCCTGTAAAGTCCTTCCTAGCTCTATTCTATTAAAAACAAGAAAAAAGTATATTCAACATTCTTAAAAATAAAACATTTTGTTCTTACTCATAATGTTTTGTGTGAACTACAGGGAACAGAGCATTGTAACAGATTAAAACTATTAATTTAGGTCAACATATTTCCATTGTCCAAACACAACCAATTTGCATCATGAGAGCTTCAGTGAATGCTTTAGTTTGAGCTGGTACAAGAGCCAGGAGTTATCAGAATGGATACATCTATTTTTGTCATCGAGAGAAACTGGCCTCCTGGTGAAAATATGTGAAAAACATTCCAGGCAGCATATGTTGGCTGGCTAGATTCAGCAAACCTTACTTTCAAATATGACCATTGTCAGAATGCTTCAGATTCTGAAGACTCTTGAAATGTTCATTTCACATCGGTGGAGATGGCCTTTCCCCTGCTCTAATTCTTTATCAGAGAGAGAATAGACTGAAGGAAAATCACACACATACACACACACACACACACACACACATACACACATACACACACACTAGCTCTGTTGGTGTAGCTACTTAATGCAGTTCCAGAGAAGGAGGAGGAAGGAGGAAGAAGAAGAAAGTGGATAGGAGAAGAGAAAGTGCCTATATTCTAAAGCTGGGCTTGCAGAATTTTCCTTGGACCCTAGACTTTGACACAGGCTGGTACCATGAAAAGGGCTTTGAAGAAAAAAAGTTTTAAGACCAGGCTATGACATTACTCTTCCTCTGTGGCCTGGGGAAGTCTCTTCACCTCTAAAGGTCTCAGTTTCCTCATCTGTTAAGCAAAGGAGTTGAAGCTGACCTTTCCTTTCCAGATCTCAGTGAAGGATCTCTCTGTCTCTGTCTCTCTGTCTCTGTCTCTGTCTCTCTCTGTCTCTCTGTCTCTCTGTCTGTCTGTCTGTCTGTCTGTCTCTCTCTCTCTCTCTATCTCTCTCTCCCTCCCTCCCTCCCTCCCTCCCTCTCTCTCTCTCTTAAACTTCTACCACTACCTCTCCCTTCTCTAATCCAAGCTCTTCACCGTCACTAAAATCTTCTTTTGGGGGCAGAGACAGGTCTGACCACATAGCTCCTTTGCTCAAAGAGACCATGTGAGCAAGCAAAAGCAGACCGAACTTTGAGTCCTAGGTTTGAAGCCCAGTTTTGCCACTTACTCCCTGTGACACCTTGGGCAAATTATTTGACATCTTTGAGTCTCGAATTCAACATCTGTAAAATGAGAACAGCTTATGCTGTACCTTCCAGAGCTAGATGGAACGGTCTGTGATTCTTCAGTAGCTCTCTGTTGTGTAGGATGTCATGTTAACTCCTCCTTCACTCTGCATTTAGCCCACATTCCAGCCAAACTGGCTCACTAGCCGTTCCCCAACTGAGCCTTCATCTTCCACCTCTGCCCATTTGTCCAGGCTGTCCCCTCTGGCAAGTTAACTCCTCTTGAGAATGTATGACAGAACAGACTTTTTTTCCCTCTTGTCAAAGCAGATCCAAATCCTTTCTGACTTCTTCCAGTTGTCCAGCAGTTCTCTTTTAATTGGCAGCTAAGGCAGAACTCTGTGGGCATACCAAAGACACAGTCTCCACCCCCTCAAGTCTCTTCTTATTGCCAGCTTCAAGTTGTAAGAGACGAGTCTCTGACTTCAGAAAGAGGATGGATCAGGCGATGCATTCCTTCCTACTAAGTCAAAAGTCATGAGCTCATGGGCCCCAAGGCAAGCCAGGGTCTGGGACGGGCCCTCCTCCTGTTTGTTTCTTCTCTGCTTTGGCATGGGGCCTTGTGAGATATGGTAAAACAGCTGGCATCCTCCCCCTTCCAAGGCACCAGAGCTGTGGGGTAGTGACTACTGGAGCAGTTTCAGTGGCAGTAACAACAGCACCCTACACATTGCCGAAGGTAGGAATCACCCACAGAGGAAAAAAAACAAAATAAAGAATCCACTTGGTGTTGAGTGGACTGTACTCAATGGGAGGAAATATAAGCTAGCTAATGAGCATCCTTGTTGCAAAGGTCTTAGTGAGGACTGAACATTGACCTCTTAGTTAGTTGGTTAGTTACTTAACTAACTCAGTGGATAGAGAGTCAGGCCTAGAGTCAGGAAAACCTGAGTTCAAATCCAGCCTCACACATTTACTAGATTTGTGATCCTGCACAAGTCTCTTAACCTCTCTTTGCCTCAGTTTCCTCCTCTACAAAATGCAGATAATAATAGCACCTACCTCCAAGGACTGTGTGAGGACCAAATAAGATAAAAATTATAAAGTGCTAAGTATAGTGTCTGGCTTCATGTTGTTCAGTCATTTTCAGATGTATCCAACTCATCAAAACCCTATTTAGGGTTCTCTTTGCAAAGGTCCTGGAGTGGGTTTTGCCAACTTCTTCTCCAGCTCATTTTACAGATGAGGAAAGTGAGGCAAACAGGGTTAAGTGATTTGCCCCAGGTCACACAGCTAGGAAGTATCTGAGGCCAGATTTGAACTCAGAAAGATGAATCTTCCTGACTCCAGGTCTGCTGCTCTATCCACTGCACCACCTAGCTGCCATCCAGCTCATAGAAGAGGTTATATAAGTGTTAGCTATTTTTATTATTAATTATAATTGATTCAATCTACTATGATCCATCATTATCAGTTATAATTGATTCCATCCATTATCTATAACAATTATCAATTATAATTTATTTAATCAATTATTATCAATAATATTATTATCAATTGTATTTAACTCAATCTAATAAAATCTAATAAAAATAATGACAACTATTATTATTCCTGGTATGGAATACTCCAGCTAGGGAGAAGTAGGGTAGCAATGCCCTGCCGAGGGCTGTACTCATAACTGTACGCATTCTTGACCTTGCCATGGAAACCTCTCCCCTGTAAGCTCGTTTCCCTTCTAGACTTCACACACTGAAAGTACTCTCTGCCCAGGAGTGTGCCAGACCAGTGAGAAAGTGCTCTCCAAAGTCAGTCAATTGTTAAATTTTCCAGAGGAGCATGGCCATCTCAGAAAAGACAAGTGCTACAAATAAGGGCTTGGTTTATTGCTCTATTGATTATCTAGACTTACAAAAGTAATGGAGAGAATATTAGCAATTCAGACTCACCTTAACAGCTCACATTTCTTTTTCTCTGAGAGCTGGTTGTTAAACATTGACCAGTACATTGCTGCCTCTGCCTCGGGGCCTCTCTAATTCAACTCTGGTTCTTCCCACAACCTCCATTTTAAGGACTCCTGACTCTCTGGACTTGCTCTGCCATGCTACTTCCATGTCTCCTCTCCTGCTCCCTTTCCCTCTCATTCCCTAGAAAGTAAGCTCTTTGAGGACAAGGACTTTTTTTCTTCTGCTTGTATATTTCTTCAGCACAGTACCTGGGTCATAATAAACACTTAACAAATGCTTGTTGACTTAACTTAATTAATCATAATCATCTCCTGGTTCTTTATTGCTTGATAGTTAAAGATCTTTTCCCACTTTTCTTGTTCAGTCATGTCCGACTCTCAGCGACCCCATTTGGGGTTTTCTTGGCCAAGATATTAGAGTACTTTGCCATTTCCTTCTCCAGCTCATTTAACAGATGAAGAAACTGAGGCAAACAGGACATGACTGAAAAATGACTGAACAATAACAAGGCAAATTACCTGGTTCCCAAATTCATCAGAAAAAAAGATCATTTGAAAAAATCAGATTTTTCTCCCTGGAAATTTCAGATTGGGGTTACTATGAAATCTTACTGCCTGTATAATTTTGGATCAAATGTCTCATCATCTTTGAACAACTCTATAACTTGCCATGGGCTTAAAGGATTGATTTGTATGTTTGGGATTATACTCCCCCAAAAGAAAACCCTTTCCTGGTGGCCAGAGAAATGTAATCTCAGGGCAGCAGACAGAAAACTAAATTCAGAGTGCTGTTTTTGAGGTATGGACACCTGAGTCATAGCCTGGTTCTGCAATTTACTACCTAGGAAACACTGGACAAGTCAATTCGCTGTTTCCTCCTCCGTAAAATGACAAGGCTGAATTAAATGACATCTAAGGTCCTCTCCAACTCTAAATTTATGAAATCCAAGTCAATTGATGGGAAAATAGAATTTCTTGATCACATGAAAGATAGCATGAATCTCTTAAGTATATTGTACTTGGAATGCCACATTCTTGTCCCAAGGAATTCTTCTCCTTTGGAGAAGAGAATACACACACACACATACATATTATACATA
Source organism: Notamacropus eugenii (assembly GCF_028372415.1). Lineage (NCBI taxonomy): Eukaryota > Metazoa > Chordata > Mammalia > Diprotodontia > Macropodidae > Notamacropus > Notamacropus eugenii. The sequence continues at coordinate 280,601,978 of NC_092874.1, forward strand.
CATGTATATGTATGTATACATACATGTATATAAATATCTAGATACAAAGATAGACATAGGTATATGTATGCATATATATTACATATATTGATATGTCTGTTCTTGAGTAGTTTTGACACTATTGGTAAAATACATCATCCTTTAGTGACATGCCTTCTAGGTCTAGAGATGTGCTCTCTTTAAATTTTCAGGAATTTAAATTCATCAAACTCAGATATATCTTGGAAGAGAATGTATACAGATGGAGACAAGTTCAGGTACTCCAGATATTCTCATTCATGTCAATAATTTGAAATGCTCTTTTTAAAAAAGCACTGAATGAATTTTTTGTTTATGATTCTGTAGGCAGTGGGATATTGTTTACTATTTGTGATCTGCACCTCTGATTTCATTGGTAAAGGAAACTTTGGTGAGCGCATGAGGACATCCCCTTCCCTGAATCAATGGGAAGTCAAATGACTTATCCAGGGACATACAGCCATATATGTGAGAGATACCACTTCAAAGCAGGTCTTCTTAATTTTGAGGACAGTTCTTTATCCAGCTGTTTCTTAATAATAATTATGCTTTCTCTAAGACCTCTTTCTACCATATCAGGTAAATAGAAAGTTTTGTTTGTCCCAAGGGTGAGAAACCTTCGACCTTGAGGCCACAAGTAGTTCTCTAGATCCTCAAGTGCTGCATTGATACAATTCAATTTAACAAATACTAATTATATGTAAGATTCTTTGGACAGTACAGGAAACATTTGGTAAAAATAGCATGAAAATTGCTTCCAAGATGACCGCAATCTTTTGAGAGGAGTTGTAGAAAGACATACTCAGATGCAAGACATTGTCTCTTGTCACCAAGGACCCTGAGTCCACCTTAGGAGATTCTCTGGCTTCCTTGCCTCATTTCTACACTTAGGAAACCTGAGGAAATTTATGCATGAAATCCCAAGTTTAATGAACATGATTTCCTTAATACAGCCACATGATAACAGGAAAATATTCCTTTAGAAGGAGGTAAACTTCAGAAATCCTCAAATCGAACACACACACACGACTCCTACAATTCATTCTCCTCCTTCACCTTCCTTTTTCCCTTCCCCCCTTCCTTTTCCAACTTTGTCCTCTTTTTCCATTTTCTTCCTTTTCTTCCTTCTCCTCTTACCTTTCTTCCCCTTTTCTCCTCTCTCTCTCTCTCTCTCTCTCTCTCTCTCTCTCTCTCTCTCTCTCTCTCTCTCTCTCTCTCTCTCTCTCTGTCTTTTCCTGATGGTGTTCATTGCTCCATACCTGGCACACTGAATCATCATCTCAGCTCATGTGGAGATTCTCTCTAAAGACTTCTCATATTTCTATGGATTCTATGACAGCTAAAAGTAATGCCAATCCTGGCTCCTTCTCACTTCTGCTTCTTTCCCCTCTCCATCCCTACCTCTTCCTTCCTCAGTGTTTCCCAGTTACCTATCCTCCCCTATGACCTATGGCTCAACCCAGGCTTACAGCTCTTGTGATTCAAAGGTAAGCCAGCCCTTCCCTCCAACCAGGTGGGAAAAAAATAGTTAAACATACACAAAGAAGGAGAAAGTTTCAGCTAAGGAGGGCAATAAAATTCAGAAAGAAACCTGACACTAGTTTTAATTAGTGTAATTACAGTGCGTGTCATTTTAAAAGGATACCTTCGTTAAATGGGTATCATTAACATTAATATAATGTTTTGTTTTCTTTTGATAATTAGTTTCTTGAACCCTGTGGTTAAGGAAGCTTTCAGTTCTCTAATTAATTTTGTTTTTCTGAAGAAAACTGTTAATTACATTTCCCAATACTTGGGGTATACGGCATATAATCACTTGCCTCCAACTTCAGATCTAACTTTATGTCTGGATCTTTGTTTGCCTTCCAAGCAAATTCCCTCCCCTTTGGATTATCTCAGACTGTGATTTAAAAATAAAAAGGAGCCCGTGACTAGAACATGCAAATTTAAAAGGAGAAAATGTCTTTGAAGGGATTGTAGACTTAAAACTGGAAGGTACCATAGAGACATGTAGTCCAAACCCCTTTTATGGATGGGGAAACTGAGGTTCAGAGAGGTGATGGGATCATAGATATAGAGCTCAAAGGGGTTCCAAAGGTCATTTGATCCAACTTCCCTCATTTTACAGATGAAGAAACTAAGACTTCTGAATGTTAAGTGATCTATTCAAGTCCAACACAGGTTGTCTGATTTCAAATCCAACCCTAAGATCCTATAAAATTGAAGGGAGAAGATGCTACAGAGCCTTTCTATTGGTCCTGCATCTGAATTCTCCTGTATGTGTTATCTTCATCTATTGAGATGTGAGCTCCTAGAAAACGGGACTTTTCTATGTATTTCCCTGGCTCTCAGTAGAGTACTTGGTATCTAGTAAGCATTGAATGTTTTTTCATACATTTAGGAAAAAGAGTGGATGAAAAAGACCAGTTGGGACTAAGAGAATCAAGAGTTGATAGAGCTGCAAGGGACTTTGGCAGATATCTAGTAATCTTCATTTTACGTGCAACAAGAAATGCACAGAGCTTCCCTGCCTACTCAATGGATGAGGAAACTGAGGCTCAGAGTGGTGAATTGATCTACCTACAGTCTCATAGATTGTAAGTGACAGAGCCAAGACCCAAATCCAGGTTCCCTGACTTGAAATCCAGAATCCCTTTCATTCTCCCATCTACCTCTTGGTTGTCTCTTTACGGTGTGTTGGCAGACAGGCAATGTAAAGGAAGACCTGACTTTTAAATGCAGACTCAGATGTTTACTAGTTGTGAGGCCTATCTGTCACAATTTCCTCAACTTTAGAGTGGGGATCGTAATAATACCTACCTCCCAGGATGTTGTGACAATCAAATAAGATGTTTGTAAAATGCTTAACATAGCACCCGGTATATAGTAGGCATTTAATATATGCTTGTGCCCTTCCCCCCACTCTCTGACCATCTCTGCCCCACGAGAAACAGATTCTATTGTTGAGTCCCCTGTCTCTGATGGATGAGCCCTCATATACTCTTGCCAGGGCCCAGGCCTTCATGACATATACAACAATTTCCTCACCTGTTCCCTGGAGGGTACTGTCTCCTCCTTCCTCCCAGGTCCTCTGATTCCTAGCTACCCATTACTATCTCTCCTTTATGCATTATCTTCTCTATTTAGAATATAATAAAACACACACACACACACACACACACACACACACACACACACACACACACACACCTTAGGCAGCCTGATAGTCCTCTGTACCTGAGGGACTCATCATATGGTGTGTATTCATCCTTCATTGCCAAAGAAGACCATGCCATCACAGAAATAATGGTATGACTTGCACTTGACTTTATTTTGAGTGAGGGAGGGCTGTGCAGGTCACCAGCCTCACTTCTCCTCCACAGCCATCTGAATCCAGTGACCAGATATTCATCAGAATGACTGGAGATGACCCAGGATGAGACATAGTTGGGGTTAAGTGACTTATCCAAGGTCACACAGCTAGTGATTGTCAAGTGTCTGAGGTGAAATTTGAACTCAGGTCCTCCTGACTCCTGCACTGGTGCTCTATCCACTGCACCACCTAGCTGTCCCTCATATGGTACCAGATTTAATGAGGATACCCTATAGGCTTTAGTTTACTACAACTCAGAACTAGTGAACTCAAGTGATCCATCAGCCTCCACTCTGCTCAGTAGCAAGGATTACAAGACTGACTACTACTAATAACAATGTCATTATAATGTTGGGGGCCATCTCCAGTCATCTTGATCAGTATCTTGCCACTGGACCCACATGGCTCTAGAGAAGAAAGTGAGGCTGGTGACTTTGCACAGCCCAACATCACTTAAATCCAATTTGCTTGCAAGTCATGGCATCACCTTCCTGATGCCATGGTCCTCAAGAATGAAGGATGAACAACAACCACATTTATATTATTATTTTTAATGCTTTAATTTTTTTCAAAGTCCTTTATGTATTAGCTCATCTGATCCTCACAGTGTTTCGATGGAGTAGGTACTATTATTATTTCCACGTTACAAACAAGGAAACTGAGACCCAAGTAACTTGACCAAGGTAACAAAGTTAGTAAGTATCTGAGAAAGAATTTGAATGTTCATCTTCCTTATTCCAACTCCAATGATCTATCCATTGGACAAAGTGGCTGCCATGAAATCTCCTTGAAGGTAGAGATTGTCTTGTTCACTTGTACTTGTACTCTTATCTTAGCTTTGTACCTGATACATAGAAAGTGCTTAACAATGCTCTGTCATCTGTTATGTATCTATCTCTATTCTCTCACTCCATTACCAACATACTCTAATGCGTTACTTACAATTGCTGGCCACTCTGGTCAATTATGATAACTTCAAAGCAAAGACTAGGACAAGGGCAGATGTATGAAATGATCCCCATTTTTTCTTGAAATCTCTTTCCTAGCTGTCTCCAAAGAGATGACTTTACTCTCTACCCACAGTTAATCTCAGATGAATTGAAAACATGGCACTAGGGATTGCTTCGAAATGGACTTGCCTTGCTGAGGTGTGTTACGATTGATTAATAAAATATCCATTCATTCATAAAATTCTGCAAATCAAATTACTCTAAAGGAAATAGAAAAGAGGGATGAAAATTAGCTGAGCTGCTTGCTGGGACATATAGCACTAAATTAGGTGGAACATTTCTCTGCCTCCTATCTCCTGCACACCATTATTCATAAAGGCCAAGACTGGGCCCAAGTACTGGGCAGCTATAAGCCTATGGTCAGGATTGTAAACATGCCAGAAAGTGAGGTCACCATAATGGAACCTGTTATTTTTGGAGGAAAGGCAACTATTGACCTCTAAGCTGTGTATCTCATGCAGGCTCATTATGTGATTGGCTTACATTTTCTTTAACCTGATTCTTGAAAAATGCCTCTAAAAGCTCACATTTTCTATTTATTGCACATTTTTGCAAAAAATAAAAACATTTAAATAATATTTATCTCCTGAAATAAGCCATTAGATTCCACAATGGGGTATTTGGCATAAATTGCAATTTCAAGAGCTAATGCTTGGATTTTTGTTGTTAATTTTCAGTCATGTCTGACTCTTTATGAAACTGACCCCATATGGGTTTTTTTTGGCAGAGATACTGGAGTGTTTTGCCATTTCCTTCTTCAACTCATTTGATAGATGAGGAAACTGAGGTAAAGAGGGTTGAGTGACTTGCCCAGAATCAGCCAGCTAGTAAGTATCTGAGATCAGATTAGAACTCATGAAGATGAGTCTTCCTGACTCCAGGCCTCTATCCACTCTATCCACCATGCCACCTAGCTGACTGGATTACAGAAAGGCAGTTTAGGGCCAGGTTTTCCAAGGATTATCAAACCCAAGATTTGAGATAGTTTTCTAGAAGATTGATAATTCAGATGGTTTAGAGCAGTTGCTCTGCAACCACTCTGTGATATAGGCAGAGCAAGTCTTATTATATTCATTTTACACAGAGCTGAGGAGGGGGAGGAGGTTAGGGGGAAGACTTGCAGTTAACTGACATTCAAAAACACTGGCAAAGCCAGGATTTGAGTACATCCTCTAAGCTTTTGCTCAGAAAGATCACTAATAGAAGATCACCAATCATAGAAGATTACTGTTCATAGATTTATGTATGGAAGAGATCTTACAGACAATGTAGCCCAACTCATTTTACAGGTGAGGAAACTGAGGCCTAGAAAAGTTGAATGGGTCCATGGTCATACAGATAGTGTCAGAAATGGGATTTGAACTTAGGTCCTCATACTCTGGGTGAAAGAAAGTAAAGCTTTGTGGAGGAAAAAACAACGAATAAGAGGAGGAGACCAACAAAGGAGAAAGAAGAGAGGGAAAAGAAAGAGGAGGAGGGGAAAAGAAAGATTAGCAGAAGGTGAAAGTAAAGGAAGAGAGGGAAAAGGAGGAGGAACAGGAGAAGGAGGAGGAGAAAAAGGAGAACATAGAAAGGGAGAAGGAAGACATAGAGAAAGTGGAGGAATACATATCAAATAGAATGATGAAATAGAAGAAAAGTCATGAAAATGTCTAGATAAGTGGGTTTTTTTAAAATGTCAAATATCAATTTGTCCTAGCACATTGCATATGGTGTCGAATTTTTCAGATGGTGTGTTTTCTGTTTGTTTGGATCTAGATAGCAAACTTCTAGGAGAAAGTCCATGTCATTTGATGTCTGTTCTGTGTTAAGCATATTGTCAGTATCTACCAAATGTTAATAAATCCAGAGCTCAAGTTTTTTGGTAGATTTAAAAATTGGCACATGAAGTGATTATTCTATTTTAATTCAATTTAATTTTTAAAATAAGTATTTATTAAATATCAGCTATACATTAGGGACTTCATTAAGGACTAGTGATGCAAAGATAAAAACCAACTAGCCTCTGCCCCCAGGAGGCTTGCTTTCTACTGGAGAAAATTAGATTTTACTGAGGGTGATGAGCCCTGCTGGACTGATGCCCATTTCCCCTAGTCATGTGACACTACCACTTTCTAATTTGAGTACATGATCTTTCAATGTGGATGCATACTGTTGATCATAAACTTTCTGTCTGATCCAATTTTAATACCAGTATCTAATGCATACCTAGAATTCTGCAAAGCAACTTGTAAGAGAAATGTTTGTGTATGGGCAAATGGTTGGGAGGAGGCAGACGCTGGATCAGAAAGGGATATGAAGGGACCCTTTAGCAATGACACAGAAGGGATGGCAGTAGTTGATAGTGGGTACACAAAGCCTTGTGATTTTTTTTAAGTGTGTAAGTTTTGACATCGTAAAATTCATAGCTAGATGGAGCCTGAGAGATCAAACCCAAACCCCTAATTTTAATAGGTGAAGAAACTGAAGCTGAAAAATACGAAATGCCTTACCTTTTAAACTTCTTGAAAATGAGGACTGTTTCCTTTTTTTGTTTGTTTTTGTATTGTCGGTGCCTGACATATAATAGGCACTTAATAAATGCTCTTGACTGAGGGGTGGTTGGATTGGCAGTAGGCATCAAAGCTGGGATTTCAAGTGGCAGGATCATGGGACTAGACCCAGAGGGGATCTAAGAGATCAGCTAGTCAAAGCCCCTCACTGTACCAATGAGGAAACTGAGGCCCAGAAAGGCCAGATGATTTGCCTATTGTTACAAAGGGAGAAAATGGCAGAGTGGATATTTGAACTCAGGTCCTGTGATTCTACATTCTGCTCTTTCCACTGCACAATTATGGTTCCTCCTCTCTGAAATCATTATCCTTTTCAGGGCAGCATAGCAGGGCTTTGTCGAGTAAGGCACAGTATCAACTCCCTGGCATTGTCTGCATTTTGAATTCAAACCCTCCTATCCTGTGGTCTCCTTTGGTTCTCAACTCTCTGATTGACAACTGTAGCCTCCATTCATCTCAGCCCTTTGCCTTTTTCCCTTAATGAATAATTTTCATTTATAACTTTTTACAATAATATATCACATTAATTTCCTAACTGCTACATCTCTTTAAATTGACACTTGTAACTGAAAAAAATGAGCAAGCCAGCAGATAAAACAAATGAAACTAACAGCAGATATGACATCAGCATCCATAGTACCCCACCTTCTCCACCACGAAGGGAATCAGGTTTCCTCCATTTTTTTTATCATGTCCCTGGATCTTGGTATAATGACCTGGCCTCATTGTTACATTTGCTTAACATTTTTTTTTCTCAGCTTCAGATAAGAATTTCCTTCCAAGGTCCCCCTACTCTCTGTGCTTCTCCATCAGGAGACTTGCTCATCTCTTTTCCTCCAAACCCCCAATCCCAACAATGAATGACCATCAGGTAATACCAAATGTGATCTGTTACCTCAAGGGGTCTACAGGCTCACTAAACCTACAAGACATCCATGTCTCCATCATTGGTTGGGCTAAATCTACACTGAGGTCACATTTAGCTCTGGAATTCTATATAATTCCATGAAACAGAAAAAAATATGAAATGGTACTTTGGCCACATAATGAAAAGACAAAACTCATTAGAAAAGACTCTGATGTTGGGAATGATTGAAAGCAAAAGGAAAAGGGGACATCAGAGAATGAGATGTCATAGAAGCAGTGAACACAAGCTTGGACAGACTTGAAGAGATACATAGTGGAGGTTAGAGGGGCCTGATGTGCTATAGTCCATGGGGTCACAAAGAGTGAGACATGACTGAACAAATGGACAACAACAAAAACCTGACCTTAATGATTTTAAACAAAGAATCATTAAAAAATATATTGTTAAATGTTCATGGACTATATGGACTGTGAGGAAGTGGCTTGGTATAGACGACAACACTGAGGTGACTAAGAATGTACACAGTAGCTGCCTCTGCCATACACTGGCTGTGTGACCATGAACAGGTTACTTAACCTCTCAGTGCCACTGAATGACTCTCTGAGACTCTAAATTATAAAAGAATTACTAGATGGCATCAATGGAATTTCCTCACCAGGAGCTCTCCATTCTGATGAAATCACAGGTTGAGACATTTAAAAAATAAATGGACTGAAGCATAATATTCATGGAACAAAAAATACAAAAAGAAAACTTTACTTTTCCAGACTGGGAAATTGGAGAAATGAGATCATGACATTATTTTTTTTAAAAGAATAATTTACTTACCACTTGAATGTTGGGGATTTGAAAGCTTGAAGATTCCGTTATTTCAAGTCTGCCCTTCATGCCAAGTGGTGTGTGATTACTCATAATGAGGAGTCAGTGCCTTTGAAAGTTGGCTGTAAGAGGAAATCAGCGTCTGTTCCCCCCATTTTCATAGTGACTGTGCAAATGAAAGGCCTCATTAATCAAGACAACTGTTGAAAAGTTAGCCCTAGACACGTCAGCCCTCTGTCATCTTGTTTAACCCATTCTCTGATCTGCTCCAAAAGAAGGCTTTGTAACATCTCAAACCCAAATGATGCTCTCTGTGGCCTGATCAAGGAGTTTAAGTGCTTCTTTGCTGAGTGTTCAGAAAGTTTTAGAACTCATGGTGGTTACTAGCCCAAGTTCATTTGCTCGGAGAATTTTTTTTAAAAAAACTTGTGAATATTAAATTCTGTCATATTTGTTAGTATTGTTTCACAAAACCAAGCTTCTTCAACTTGTCTGCCCTGGTATAACAAAACTGAACTCATATATATATATATATATATATATATATATATATATATATATACAGGTCCCCAATCTTGAATTTGATGGGATTGAGCAAATCTCTCAACTGTAAAAAATGACAAGGTCACACATTTATTTGTAGGATCCCTTCCAATTCCAACATTTTGTGGTTCATTGGACAGAGTTCTCAGGACCATGGAGAGCAGGATTCCCAAAATGGAAAGTTCAAGGCTCTGAACTAGACTTCCAGTAGTATGGTGTAGTATAGAGGAGTACACCAGGAGCAGACCAGGAGTCAGAAGGTCTGGAGTTTATTCCTGGCTCTTCTACTCACACTTAATGACCTAGGCCAAAAACACTGGACACTGAACAAGAAATTTGTTTTTCTTCCTTCCTTCCTTCTTTCCTTCCTTTTTTTAAAAATTTCTTCATTTTTTCTTCTAGCCTTTCCTTTTTTATCTTTCCTTCTTTTCTTCTCTCACACTTCTTTCCTTCCTTCCTTCTTTTCTTGGTTTCACACTTTGCTTTCCTCCTCCTCTTCCTCTTCATTCTTGTTTTCTCTCTCTCTCTCTCTCTCTCTCTCTCTCTCTCTCTCTCTCTCTCTCTCTCTCTCTCTCGTGTGTGTGTGAGAGAGAGAGAGAGAGAGAGAGAGAGAGAGACAGAGACAGAGACAGAGACAGAGACAGAGAGAGGCAACTGCATACATTAGACAGTGAGTTTATAAATCTACTTAGGCAAGGCCACATCCTGGACCTGTAAGACCCCAATTTATCAGCCATCTTTTTTCCACTTATACTTCTTTCTCTGAGTATAGGTGAACAAAAAGTCATCATGAGATAGGTGTTTCTGGCCTTGGTGGCAACTTTGCAAGTTGAGAAATCAGGAACTCCCTAGTTCTGAGTATTGGCTGGCCATCCAGATGATGACCTTGAAAATAATTTCTCAGAAGCTAAAATTACCCTGAGTAGAAGGATGGACGCTGGCCATGGACCTTGAATGATTTTCTCAGACAATACTTTGCCAAAGTGAAGAGGAAGTGCTTATTTTGTAGTCCTACCCATGTCTTTCATGTTATAATGTTTTCATGATCAGCCCCCCAAGAAAATATAATCTGATAGGTTACCATATCATTTTTTAGTATATGCCAATGTATGCCAATAGATCTTTTGTGTTTTAAATATTTCTGTTTTGCCTGAGAAAAAAATAACTAGCTTAGATCTATCTACGGTATACCTAGAGTACTTTCCTTGAATATATCCTGTTAATCCATTTTGAGCAGACCCTAGACATAATCCAAATCTAAACTTTAAGACATTTTTATCAGAACTCCTGGTGACAGCATAATGACCCTAAATGGGGTCAGACTTCCATAGAACTGAACCTGACTCACATAAGGACAGAGCTGGATCCACTTGCTAGAGGTAACCCTGCTCAAAAAAACTGGACCATGGATCTTTTACATCATCATCCCTGTCACTACCATCATCTTTATGTTTTCTTTTACTCCTCTAAATTTTGAGTGGAGCTCAGATAAGAGACTGTCCTTAGATAAATCAACTCTCCTATTATCGTTTCTTCATGTTAAGTGTTCAGGGAACTGCTACACCTGTGGATGAAATGGTTGATTCTTGCAATTTAAAACAAGTGTTGGGATATCCCCTTATTGTCTGTATCCTCACTGAAAGCAACACTGGGAAAACTCTAGTAGCAGAGAGGATGGTGCAGAAGATATGTATCTCATCCTATTCCCGTATGCTTTGGAATTTCAAGTAAAAGTATATTTTAAGAGCTTTTCATTTCATGGAGCTTGGAGATTATGACTATTTGGTAAAATAATAACAGTTCATAATTATATTAATAATTATATCAATTAATAATAATAATTAACATTTATAAAGTGCTTTAAGGTTGACCAAGCATTTTGTACGCGTAATTTCATTTGATCTTCACAACAGCTTTTTGAGGGAGACACTATTATGGCCTCCATTTTCAGATGAGGAAACTGAGAAAAACAGGCTGAGTGACTTTTCCAGGGTCACACAGCTAATAAGTGTCAGATGTTGAATTTGAAGTCGTCATCCTAATTCCAGTCGCAGGGAGTTTTCCATTATGCCACCTTAAATGTTTTGTTGATCAGTGTAATGTCTGGGAGATTGTGAGGAACTGTTCTGTCTGCAATGATACTGCAGATACAGTACAGGTTGTTAGTTATATCCTCAAGGATATTGGGGGGTTTATATTTGTAATGGGAGGATCTGTCATTTGTTAGTTTATGAAGAATAGAAAACTCCTACGTATAGCTAGAATAATTTTGGCCACTTAAATGTGCCTTACTAGGTATTCTGTATATGCTAGATATGTTACCCTGAGCAATTCATTTCATCTCTCTGCCTCAGTTTCCTCAACTATAAAATAGGAATCCTAATAGCACCTATCTCCCAGGTTTGTTGTGAGGACCAAATGAGATAATATTTATAAAGCATTGCCTGGCACATCATAGGTCTTTAATAAATATTTCTTCCTTTCCTCCACTTTCTCTCCTTCCCCTTATTGGTCAACAAGTATTTATTTTCCTGACTCCAAGTCCAGCACTCTGGACACTGTGTCATATCCCTTGATGACCTTCAAAACCCAGATTATGGGTTCAAAGTTTTTTAAAAAGTCAACATAAATGGGCAACTGGTCCACAAAACCTCTTGGAAAGCTCATAAAGCTTAATGAGTAACCTTGGGAAATCACATAGGTGATCACTCCAGATGATGTCAGGGCATGATTTGGTATATCATGAATCCAATCTCAACCAGAACATATTGATTTCAATAGACCTAGCATTTGGTCAAAGACAAGGAAGGAGGCTCTCTCTGGAAAACTGAGATTTCCCCAAAGCTAATGAACACAACATGCATATTACCATGCATGGGAGTGCAGGCAGGAGGGAAATGGAGATAACAGGCTGTGCGGCCAGTGTTATGGAGGAGTCAAAGCCTCAGCCAAGAATTTGTAAGCTCTCATTTGCCCAGGAAGGTAGCAGCTGGTGCCTGGCAGAAGGCAAATAGCATGTACTGTGTCACTGATCAGCAGTAGTGAGTGTCCACGAATGCAACAGATTAAATATTCTTTCCCATGCCAGGGCAACATGGCAGGAGAAAGATGGCCCAGCAACAAGTGTTAGCAGGAGGAGACAGCAAAGGACATCTTGGGGTGTTGGCGATGGGGGATCATTATGCTGGGAAGTAGCATGCATTGAGAGTAATTGGGCAGAGAGAAGCAGGTTGGGAGAGTAAATACAAAGCCACCCTCAGAAAAGAAAAGATCTACAATAGAGTTCTGTCTCTGACCTAAGCTAGCTGTTGGGCCCTGAGTGAGTTGTTTAACCTCTTGGTGTTGGTCCCAAGCAGATGAATTGCTGACCAGTGTTGGCTTCCACACTGAGAGCTCTCTATGCTGATGAAATTACAAATTTGGGGCAATTGGAATTAATGGAAAAAGTGAATTACATGGATCCTTTAAATAAATCCCAGCGTATGGGATCTTAACCTGTGTGTATACATGTGTGTACCTGTACTCATGCGTGTGCATATGTGAGCATATGTGTATGTCATGGAGTCTTTAGTCAATCTATTGAAGCCTTATAGACATTGCCTTAGGATAATATTTTTAAACATATAAAATACATGATTACAAAGGAAATGGATTACATTGAAATATTTGTAAAATATATTTAAAAACTAAGATCATGCACTCCAGGTTGTTTTTTTTCCCTATTTTATTGTATTATTTTCATGTACATACATAACTGGAATGAGAGATCACAGGCATAGATTAAGAACTCTTGTTTTATAAATGAGGAAACTGAGGGCCAGGGAAGTTAAGTGACTTGTCCCAGGTCACCCAGATAGTAAGCAGAAGATGCACAATTTGAAAACAGGTCTTATGACTCTAGAGTCATTTTGTGCTCTTTGCTCTGTACTATGCTGGCCCACTACTTCCCATCTATGAACATACTGCTCCAAAGAAACTCATTCCATTTCCCCCTTCTATGCCATGCTACTGAGTTATTTTGCTTGAGTCATTTCAACAAAATATTAATACTAATATACATTTATGCAGCACTTTAAGGTTTAGAATCCATTAAAAAGTCTGTGAAGGAGGTGCTATGGTTATCCCCATTTTACAAAGGAAGAAACTGAGGCTGAAAGACCTTGTAACTTACTCAGGGTGACACAGCTGATAAGTGTCAAAAGTGGGATTGGAACCCAGATCTCGAGTCCTGTACTCTATCCACCCTTGCACAGAGAGTCTCTTGATAATATTTCATGTATTGATGGTGCTTTAAGTTCTACAAAGTACATTCATCACCATAACCCTATGAGGCAGATAGCACAAGACTTCTCAGCAGCTACCATGTTGTGATCCAGAAACCACGGTAGGGCATACTTAGCTTTTCATGCCCAGAATATTTTGTCACTACTGTTGTTTCTCCTTTATTTCAAAGAGGACCAATGACATCACAGGGTGATGTCACCCTTAATGATTACTTCATTCACCTATTTCATGTTGGTCCCAGGCTTCAGCCAAGCTTTATTTCACTCTCTAGGTTTCTCATCAGCCACCATTTATGTGCTACCTCTAGTCCCAACTCTGGAACTATTATTAAAATTAATAATAATCATTAGCAATAATAATACTTTGGCTTTAAATGATTAGTTTCATACCAGATCTGGAGCTATTTTGCTTTGATTATTAATTTTTTTAAAACCATTAGCAATTTTATTTATTTAAATACCGTAACTTGGACTATTATCACTAATGATGAGCAATAATCCTAATAGTAATACTCTTCTTTAATTCTCTGAGGATCTGTGGTTTCATCGATGTGGGTGGTTCTACCACCAATGAAATTGCTAGCTAAAAAGAATGCTGAGTCTGGGATCCAGAGGACTCAGACTCAAACTCCACCTTCTTTCCTCCTCCCTGCCTAGTGCTTGCTACTTGTGTGACCTTAGTTAGGTCACTTGACTCCTCATGACCTCCTCTTCCTCACATAGAAAATGTGATTTTGGACTAGATGGTCCTTGAGACCCAGCATCACGATTTTGTTATTATGCTATATTCTATGTATATTATATTTAATATATACCTTATTATATTAACCATTTTGTGATATAGTTATTGGTGGACATGTTTTTTTCTCTTCAAGCACCCACTAAACTCCTGAGTTAGGAAATATGTCTCCTTTCTTTAGCACTGTGACTTGCACATTTCAGTTGATTGATCAATGAACAAGCACTGATTAAACTTATACTAAGCTGTGTGCTTAGAAAGAACAAAATAAAAATCTCCCTGCCCTCAAGGAGCTTCCATTCTCTGATATATGTATCTAAACAAAACATAGAAAATAATTGCTGTGGCAGAGAAACACTAGCAGTGGTTAGTAGATAAATCAAGACTTCTTGTAGAAGGCAGTAATTGAACCAAGCTTTCTAGGAAACCAAAATATGACCACGGACAAGTCACTTAACCCCTCTAGACCTCAATTTCCTTGGCTACAAAAAGAGGGGGTTAAACTTTAGGGCCACTGAGGTCCCATTGAGCCAGTTTGTCAACATTTATTAAGTTAGTAAGCATATGTTAAGCACTTATTTTCTGCCCAACATTGTGCTAGGCACTGGGGATTCAAAGAAAGGCAAAAGAGAGTCCCTGCCTTCCAAACGCTTACAATCTAAAAGGGGAGACTACATGCAAACAATTGTGCACAGATCTAGATCTATGATCCAATTACCCTATGAACCTCTACATCTTAACAGAGAATCTTCAGAATTTTGATGGGCAAAACCTTAAACATCCTCCAATGAATTTCTCTCACTCAGATCAGACTCCAGATAGGAAGACCCCTGCGATGCCTATTCTTAAACCTTTTTCCAATTGGAAGAACCTGCTATCTATTGACAGATGCCAGTGTCACATCCAAGCCATGATGATCCAACAGAAATGGACTACAGTGGCCTACTAGAACCTAATTAAAATAATGAACAAGGAATAGTGGTGTAGTAGATAAACAGCTTTGGGATCTGAGTTCAAGTCTTACCTTTGACTTTGGCTTTATGACTCTGAGCAAGCCACAACTTCTCAATGCCCCAGGCAACTACCTCCCTGGCAACCTAAGTTGTAGGGCAGAATCCAACCTGCTTTCATGGAAGGAGTATCCTCATAGGAAGTTCTCTAAAGTAATGAAATCTCATCTGGTCCAAACAAATCAGTAATTAAATTAAATTAAAATTTATTAAATGTATACAGCGTAAGGGAGGTAGGTAATGAAGTGGATAGCACTAGGCTGAGAATTAGGAAGATTCTTCTTTCTGAGTTCAAATCTGGCCTAGACATTTACTAGCTGTGTGACCCTGGGTAAATCACTTAATTCTGTTTGCCTCAGTTCCCTCATCTATAAAATGAGCTGGAGAAGGAAATGGCAAACTACTCTAGTATGTTTGAAGAAGACCACAAATGGGGTCACAAAAACTTGGACACAACTGAGCAACAACAAGAAATAGACTTAGATAATTCTTTTTCTCCAAATCTAAGCAAGGTGAATAAAGATTGGCGGGGGTGAGGGGGGTGTTGCTGGGGAGGGGAGGAAGGGTCTTCCTATTTTCACACTAGATAACTGGGGTTAAGCAAAGCAAGCAGAGAAGATGCCTCTAAAGGTCTCACATCCATTGTCAATGAAAGTCCACCAGCTCCTCTACTGTTCTCTCTCCCAGATCAACAGCAGAGACTTGCCCATCCAATGAAGCAGATTAGACGTTTTTTGTGAGCGATGGAAGAGTCCCAAACAGCAGTTGGGAGTGGGAATGTGCCATCTCCCGCTTCCCAGTCCAGTGCCTCTCTTTGCTAACTCACTGCTTCCTCCCTTTGCTTCATTTGGGAAATAATTGGCACTTTCTTAATGCCAAATTTACATTTGTTTTGCATGGGAACAAAATTTGCTTGCAAACAGCTCTGTGAGTGAGCAAATGGGCATTGGTGCTGGTAAATCAAGAGGAGCCGCAGTTCCCTAGTTTGCAGATGTATTATTCAACAACAGCAAAAAAAAAAAAAAAAATAGCTGGGGGTGGGGTTGAATAGGGAGGGGATTTAATTTGCAGTAGTTTCCAAGCACTGAGGCATCTACTTAAGCCAGCAACATTTTCTCTTTTGCTCCATTTCTGTCTAGCCTTGATATTTTGACACTTTCTTCCAGATGCATTCCTTATCAGAACTGACCATGCTCTCCTAACCTTCAGACCTAGTCTCTCCAAGAGGGTTTTGGGAAAATCTCTCTCCTCCTACTCTACCCAGCACCCACACCCCTCACTGGTTTCTTCAGCAATCTATTTACTGAAAGACGATGACAATAGCCTGGGTGGAATATATCATAGCAGACAGTATAGTATCCAGGAAAGAAAGCTAAGCTTAGAGACACAAGACCTGAGTTCAAATTCCATCTCTGCTACTACCTATGTAATCTTGAGCCAACCTTTTAAACTCTCTGGGTCTCACTTCCTCTGTGAAGTGTGGGAGTTGGAATATAGGACCCTTAGGGCTCCTTTTCAACTCTAAAATTATTATCTTCTCTCTGGAACCCACATCCTGTTATGTACACCCCCCCCCACACACACCCCTCCCTAGGTTCTGTTCAATCAAGGATAATAATAGCATCCACCTAATAGGATTGTTGATAGGATCTAAGGAAATCACATTTGTAAAGCACTGTGTAAACCTTCAAGAACTAGCCAATAGCTAATCTTCAAGGTTAACCATTAGAATATTATTAGTGCTACTATCATTATGATTACACAATTTACCATGTTATTTGAGAAATATGAGGGATAGCAAAAAATTCCAAAATTTAAATCTCAAATCTGAGAGAATTTTTGGGAGATCCAGCCTCTCTCATCCTTGAGCTTAGGAGAGAAAAAAATGATCACTTTAATTTAAATCATAATATGAATGACTGATAAACCCCTTGACCCTCACAGTGGCAGGTCAGAGTGGAAAGAAACTTGGCTAGAAATAACAATAAGGAGATTTAAAAAACAACAACAATTTATATTGTGCTTTAAGGTTTGAAAAGAAGAATCAGAAGATATAGGCTTTCCTCTCAACAACACACCTACTAACCTATTTCACATCACTCACCTACACGCACTCTACACTGCAGCTAAAATAACTCACTTCTGCTTCCCAAACTTGGCGTTCCATCTCTGCCTCCATACCTTTTCACAGGCTGTTCCCGCTCAAATCTGTTATGTATTCCCTCTTTACCTTTACCTTGTCACATCTCCTCCCCCTGCTCTTTGTAGCAGCTCGCTCTCTCTTTCTGTGTTTCTGTCTCTATCTTTCTATCTCTATCTCTATCTCTGTTTCTCCTTTGACTTGCCCTCTTCCTCTCCTCTTTCTCTCGTCTCTCTCTCTCTCTCTCTCTCTCTCTCTCTCTCTCTCTCTCTCTCTCTCTCTCTCTCTCTCTCTCTCTCTCTCTCTCTCTCTGTTTCTCTGTCTCTGTCTCTGTCTCTCCTTTGCCCTCTCCCTCTCCTCTTTTTCTCTCTTTCCCCCATTTCTGTGTGTGTGTGTGTGTGTGTGTGTGTGTGTGTTTCTGTCTCTCCTCCCCAAGTTACCTGGAATTCATTAATCTGTATATGCATTGAAACTCCAACAACTTGTAAACTCCTTAACGGTAGAAATTCTTAGCTCCCTTCATGAAGTCAGGGGCACAGCAGAGATGGCCCATATCCTTCCCAAGTACAACCAAACTCTATTAAGACATATAACAAAATAAATTAAAATATAATAAAACATAGATGCCATTACATTTTGAAGCTTACTCACTCTGTGGCTCACAGGAATCCCTATGCCCCCTTTTCTTTTTGAGCTTCATCCCACTGGACTGAAGGCAACTCTTCTGAATCTCTTTCATTAGGATTATTTGCTCCCTTCTCGCCAATCTTGGTTTCTGTGTAGGTGAAAGTGCGGTGTGTCAGACAGAGTTTGCCTCTGTCATGAAGACGTGGGTTCAAGGCCTACCTCTGACATATCTTGAGCCTGGACCAGTCATTTCAATTTCCAGTGCCCTGTATTCAGCATTCCTCTGAATGTCCAGACCAATTTCCCTAGTTACTATTCCCCTATGTATGTTGTTTTATTCTCTTCTAATGCAAGTTATTTGAAGACAGGAATATCTGTCTGCTTTATGATTGTGTCCCCAATACAGTGCCTAGCACATGGTAATCACTAAATAACTTCTTTTCTATTTATTCATTTGTTCATTCATTAAATGGATAGTGAGTAGACCCCAGAGTCAGTAGGGTTTGCCTCTGACATGCATTGGCTCTGTGACCCTGGGAAAGCCACTAGGCACCCCAGGCAACTCTAACATTCCCTAAGTTACCAAGAAAGGGCTGGTCTGCTTTCATAGAGGGAGCTTCATTGCCAGGAATTCCCTACAGCAATGAAATTACCAGTCCAGATTTTTAAAAAGTCAGCGATGTAAATCAGGCAACAACGTAAGAATTTCCCTATGGCCCCAAGAACTCAGAGGTTCAATAACACAAATTTAGAGTGGACCCAGTTGGCACATTGCAGACTTCCTCCAGTGGCAGTTAGCAGAAGGGAAGGCAGATTCATGTCCCTTTTCCAGTCCTCTAACATTTCCCCCATCCTCCCAGATCTTTCCAAGATCACTAAAGCTGCTCAGCAGTCCCATCCACCAACTACTACTAACAGATATAGTTTGTCTAAGGCTGTTGTCTTGGAATCATGGAGGCAAACTAGCTTCTCCCACCATCTTTTTTTTTAAAACTCTTTATCAACCATTCTGCCATTCCCTCCCCCACTAATCTCCTCAATAGTCAGCATAATTGCTCATTCTCAGAATACGGCCATCTGCACACATTTTTTTTTTTTTAATGGAGTGATATTGGTGAGAGGTGGGCAGCAAAACTCAGTACCTAGAAGTCACGATAATATGTCAAGAGTACCTAGGGCTATCTTATGATATAACAAAAATGGGAACATAGATTTGGAGCTGCAAGGGACTTTAAGGGCTATCTAGTTCAACTTATTGATTTTCTCCAAGGGGAAACTGAGGCCCAGACAGGTAAAGTTATTTGCCCAAGGTAGAAATAGCAGAGAGAGAATCTGAGCCCAGTTCAGTCAACTCTTTCCACTAAACCACTCTGCTAACTGCCAAACATATACAGAGGTCAAAGGTAGAAGGAAAAGTTCTATATGTGCTAGTATATTCATAACAATGAATTTTGTAATAATAAAATTTGTACCCAGAAACTAGGATGGATCAATGAAACAGAACTCTGAAATGCTATAAGAAACATGAGAGATTCAGAGAAATGGAAAGCCTTGTATGGGGGAGCAAAAATAAAGAAAGTAGAGACAGGAAAGATATTGGGTCTGGCCTCAGAAGAACTGGTTCCAGATCCTGCTAGGTGCTCCTTGGGTGACCTTGGACAAGTCACTTTACTTTTTTGTGCATTTCCTCAACTATAAAAGGAGGTGTTAAGCTAAATGAATTCTGAGGTTTCCTCAAACAAGAAATCTATGGCCTGAAAAATCAATAGAATGACTGTATAGCAGAAATTAAAATGACATTAAAGAAAGTAGAATTAACATTTTGGGACCAATCTTGCCTCTAGAAGACTGAGAAAGAAACAAACCTCTCTATTCTTGATAGTAAGAAATGAGAGACTTCAGGTGAGGACTGTTACATGAACTATATTTCCTTGTTACAAAGGAGGGTCCAATGGGGGAGGAGATAGTAATTATTAAATGGAGTAAAAGGGCAAAATGGAACAATAAGTAAAATTATTTTGGAAAGAAAAACAATCAGAAGCTGATTGCAGAATCACAGCTTTGGAGTTGGAAGAAATGAGAGCTTATTTTGCCCAAACCTCTCATTTTGCAAATTAAAAAACTGAGACCTAGAAAAATTAAAGGATTTGCCCAAAGTTACCCAGTCAATAGATAAAATTAGATATGTTCTCAGTTCCTTTGACTCCAAATTGCACGTTCTTTCCATTCAGCCAAGTTCCCTATTCTGTGACCATAAGATAAATAACAATAATATTGATACATCTACATAGCTGATATTTATAATAACAATTTTGGGGGAAAGGGAAGATTATAAGCACTTATATGGCATCTATTATGTGCCACTGTACTAAATTCTTTGCAAAAATTACCTCATTTGATAACAATAACTCCTATTTTTAGCATCATCAAGTGGGAGATAATATTTATACATCTTACAGGTTACATAAATGCTAGCTATTTTTGTAGCATTTAAAGGTTTTCAAAGCTCTTTACAAATATTATCTTATTTGATCCTCACATTAATCCCATAGAGAAGGTGCTATTGTTAACATTCCTCCCACTTTATAGATGAAGATACTAAGGTAGGGAGAGGTTTAGTGACTTTTCCAGGGTCACACAACTAGTAAGTGTCTGAGACTGGACCAAAGAGGACTGCCTTCATGCAGTAGAGTGGGGTAGGAAGCGAAGCCATGCCTAGGGGATGGGGCTTAATATTCATGATTGCTGGGGTTTTTTCCCTAGTCAAGAGCTCTTCTTTTTAGTCTCATTCAGAGTAGCTGAATCAGTTCAGTTCTTTATAGTTCCTTACACTGAAGTATAGGAGTCTTCAGCTGTAAGGAACTTTAATGTTTTTATACACCTATCCTTCTTTCTGTAATAAACTAGAGCTCATTGGTCTTTGAGGTATGGGCAAAAGCTAGTCTGAAAACAAAGGAATGAATTTTTAAGGAGAGAAGAGTCATGGGTCAATGGGGAGTGGATACTAGAGTAAGGAAGGCATTCCAGGCTCTGAAAGAGATTTGAGAGAGAAGGGACAAGTTCTGTCCCATATAATTGTGGTTCCAAGGTACTTGAAGCCAGAATCTAGCTTTAGAAAGTCCTATCTCTTTATCTCTCTGTCTCTCTTGTCTTTGTGTCTCCATCTCTGTCTATCTGTTTCTCTTTCTCTCTCTTCTTCCCCCTTCTCCTCAAGGATCTCCTGTCCCTGTAGGAAAAGGGTAAATGGTATCAATCCTGTTAGCACATTCCCAATGGAGATTTTTTTAAAAGTTCACAATAAGTCAATTGCAAGAAAGATCACCAGCAATGAAGGAGAAAAAATGATAATGTGCAAGTATCCTGCCTAGGAAATTAGAGCAAGGCTAAGAAAGAGAATGACACCAAACTGCCACCATCAGGGACACTTCAGATGCTGGGTAAGATCTACCCTGTCAAAGTTATCTGTGTTGGTGTCTTCTCCCCTTACTAGATACTAAGGTCTTTGAGAACAACTTTGACTTTCCTTGGAGCCCACCACAGTACTCTACATAAGGTGGCTATATAATAAATATTATGTAATAAATATTTGCTGAATTGTGACTTCAGCTAACTACTTCCAAAGAGGGTGGCCTTTTCCAACAGTGCTATCCGCAAAACTAGTTTCCCTCTGTTACAAATAGTGCCACCCTCCTACTCAGGGCTATGGTGTCAAACTCTACTGATTGAGAGTGTTCTAAGCTGATTATTCAATACACGTTGGGATTTCATTCAGTAGCCTCAGAGCATCTCCCTGTTAGAGGCCATGGGTCTACTCTTCTCATTACATAGCACCTCACCATAGACCCCCTAGGCAGTGTCTGGTGAAACCTATGGACCCATTCTCAAAATTGTTTTTGAAGGCATAAAATACATGGGATTAGAAAGGAAATCAATTGTATCAAAATATTAAAAAAAACCTAATGTCCAGGTTAATAACCCATGCAAAAATATGAAAAGTTATGCTTTTCAAATCCCAGGATCTAGTTTTTCCTTGAGATAGAGATCATAAATTTAGAACTGAAAGAGACTTTAGAAGTCAGGGACCCAAACCCTCTCAATTTACAGATAGGGAAAGTGAGTCTTGGGGAGCTTAAGTGGCTTAAGTGTCTGAGGTGGAATTGAATCTAGGTCTTTCTGACTCCAAGTCCAGTGCTCCATTCACCCACTACACTTGAATTCAAGGAAGAGTACATTTGACAGTGGCAGATGCCATCAGTAACTGGTGCAGATCCCACAGTCACAGCACAAGGGGAATGCACCTTCCAACACGCCTAATGCCCTAATACTCACTGGGAAAGCTCCAATATGCAAACCCTGCTCTCTGGAAGAAAACAAAACACCTTGGAAGGGGGCATTTATGTGTGACAAATTAAAATCTCTGAAATTCATCCAGGGAGAAGACACCCCTACCACAAGTTTGAACAGTGTTCTCAAGGTTATTGTGCACATAGGACAAATGTACCGCAACAGTACCCTACAGTTGCTAGTCTCATTATAGCAAGATCCCCGGAAACGATGTAATTTGTATATGGCAAAGGCATTGTATTATAAAAGGGGCAATTTATAATTGGAATTCTGATAGCTGGCAGCTGAGGCACGGTCATCCTTTGTTAGAAGCTGTCAAAACAACAAGCCTTGTATCATAAATGGAACAGGACCGAACATGGGAGTGGGGAGGGGTAGCTGAGAAAGCTTATGGGAGCATGGGAGCTTTGGCAACATCATCTTTGAATTCCGAGGATCGAAAATGGAGGTAGAAGATGTTTTAGGGGTCATCCAGGTCAACACTTTCATTTTACAGATAAGGAAGCTGAAGTCCAGAACCACTGGAGAAAAGAGTTGACTGCTGTTAAGAAAATGATCACAGCTCTACGTTTCAAGTTAATGTTTCAATTTAACTCAATAGCTATCTATAAACAGCCGTGTGTGTGTGTGTGTATGTGTGTGCATATATGCATGTAGTACTTTGGAACTCAATTGAGGTGAGATTTAATAGAATCATATAATAATACATATAGATCTAGATTCTCAAAGGCTAGTCTAACCTGTCCATTTTACAGATGAGGATACTGAGATTCAGAAAAGTTGAGCAATTTGCCCAAACTCATACAGAATCAAGATTTGAACCCAAAGCCAGCATTGTTCCCATTTCACCATTCTACGTTGGAAGAGAATTAAAACCAGTCACAGAGATTCTTAACTGGGTTTTGTGTCAGGGACCCCTCAGGCAGGTAAAGTTTATGGAGCCATTCTCAGAACCATGTTCTTAAATGTGTTAAACAGAATACATAGGATTACAAAGAAAATCAATTATATGAGATAGCTAGATGGCTAAGACTGCTAGATTTGGAGTCAAGAACTGAATTCAAATCCGTACTCACACAATTAATAGCTTTGTGGCCCTGGGCAAGTCATATAATCCTTCTTGACTTCAGTTTTCCCATCTATAAAATGAAGATAATAATAACACTAGCCTCGCAGGGCTGTTGTGAGGAGCAAATAAGATAACATGTGAAGTGCTTTCCAAACCCTCAAGGGCTGTGTAACTGCTAGCTATCATTATTGCACTGTAGTATTTATCTACAGTGTTTATGTACATAAACACTGTAGATAAATAACTGTATATACATACACACACATATATACATATATAAATGGTATATGACATATGTAGACAAAGAAATAGAAAAATTCATTACACCAAGTTAAGGACTTAGGAGAACTAGACTGAGTCCCAGTCATAACTGGAAAGGGATTCTTTTTCCAATGCATCTGACAAGCAGTAAATCAGACTTTGCCTAAGAGTAGAGGAATTTCCTAATAAGTCCATTTCTCTTTTGATTAATTCTTACTTTTCCTTATTTGCTGCTTCTCTCTCTCTCTCTCTCTCTCTCTCTCTCTCTCTCTCTCTCTCTCTCTCTCTCTCTCTCTCTCTCTCTCTCTTCCTATTTCTTGCTACTGGGACCTATAGAACAAATCTAATCCCTCTTGCAAAGCAACAGCCTTTCAAACACTTAAAACTTGCCATGATATTCCGTAACACCTCCTTTAAGACATCTGACCTCCAAGATAAACATCCTTACTTCCTTTGCCCAATCAGTCTTCATTTGGCATGAATTCTACACTCTTCACCAAACTGATTGCCTTCCTTGGGACATTCTCAAGCAAAGTACTTCCTCTGATGTGACATGTAGGACTACTGTTGTGGTATGACCAGGGCAGAAGGAAGTAGCACTTTTAACTACTTTTCTCCAGAACACTGGGTTTCTCTTAATGAAATCTAGGATATGTTAGATTTCTTGACCACTAAACACTGTACGCTCATTTTCAGTTTCTGGTCTACTGAAAACACTAGGTATTGTTTTTAGACAAGCTGCTGTAGGAAAAGTTATGCCTTCCTCATGTTGTCCCAGTGAATTCCAGCAGGGCTTTGAACCCAAGTAGAATACTATGCAGTTCTCCTATTAAACATCAACATTTTTAGGTTGTGTCCAATATTCTAGTCTACTTGGATCTTTCTGAGCCCTAATTCTGTCATACAATGTGTTAGCCAACCCACCAAGCTTTGTGTCTCTCATCTGCAAGTTTGATTTGCAATATACCATCCATACCCTTATTCAAGACGTTGATAAAAGTGCTAAGCAGCAAGTAGTCAAGCAGAAATCACTGTGTCATTTCACTGGAGACTTCCTATGATACAAAAAGGAGGATCCAAGAGAGTCCACGGGAGAAATTGTTCATTGTTACTAGATGACGGTGGGGGGTGGTTAGTTTCCAGATAGATTTCACAAGGGTAGTAGTTTTTGGTCTGTGTCTTCAAGGATAGGTGGCATTTCATCTGGCAAAGCACACAAATTTCAAAGAAGATACAGTTGGTTTTTCACCTCTCTGACTTCTGTTTCGCATTTATTTAGCTCTGTCCTAATAATCCCCTCCATGAACAAGGTGGGAAAAAGTAATCCTCAATCTGGAGTTGAGAATATTGAGGAGGGAAAGTGAATTGCTCATGGACACACAGTCTGAGCTGGGATTTGAATCCTGATATCCCGAGTCTAGGTCTGGCACTCCATTCACTACACCACATTTTTGCCTGTTTTTAGCAGGTTTTTCTCCACTTCTTTCAGCACCTCTTCTTCCACTCAAGCAGCCAATTTCTCCTAATTCTGCCTCCTCCTTGCCTATCTCCACTTGCTACTTTAAACAAAGGCTTCAGTGATACACCCGACCAGGGGTGGGGAGTCTGAGGCTGCAGGTTCCCCACCCCTGGACCTAACCCCTTTAACTTACTCAAAGTATTTGAATATTTAAAAAGAACTTGGAGATGGAGTTGGAAGATACTTTAAAAAAAGGAAGGAAGGAAAGAAGGCAGGCAGGAAGGAAGGAAGGAAGGAAGGAAGGAAGGAAGGAAGGAAGGAAGGAAGGAAGGAAGGAAGGAAGGAAGGAATATCTGCAAGTAGTTCCAGAAGGGGAGGAAAAAGGAGCCCCTTGCTCCTCCTCCTCCTTCATCTCCTTTTCTTCTTTTTTTTCCTTCCTTGTTCCTTCTTTTTCCTTTCACATCTACTCCTCCTTTCCCCTCCTCCTTATTTGCCTTTTCCTCTTCCTTCTTTTAATTTTTTTATGTCAGTCATTTCCTGATATACACAGGAGGTATATCTGAACATGTCTGATGTGCTCGTGAAAACCTGAGTTTGTGATCCAACCATTCTGGAGATCAGTTTGGAACTATGACCAAAGGGTCAAAAATGTGCATACCCTTTGAACCAGAAATACCACTTCTAAGGCTGTATCTCAAAGAGATCATAAAAATGGTAAAGGGACTCACATGTACCAAAATATTTATAGCAGCTCTTTTTGTGGTGGCCTAGAACTGGAAATTGAGGGATTCTCATCAATTGGAAAGGCTGAAATAATTGTGGTGTATGAATGTAATGGAACACTATTGTGCTGTAAGAAATGATGAGTGGCTAGACTTTAGGAAAACCTGGAAAGACTTATATGAACTGATGCTGAATGAAGTGAGCAGAACCAGGAGAATATTGTATGCAATGACTGTCACATTGTGCAATGACTAACTTTGATAGACTTAACCCTTTTCAGCAGTGTAAGGATCTAAAACAATTCCAAAGGACACATGATTGAAAATGTAGTCTATATCCAGAGAAAGAACTATGGAGTCTGAATGCAGAACAAAGCAGACTATTTTCTTAAGGTGACAAAGTAGGTGGAGGGTAGGCTTGGAGTCAAGAAGTCTTGAGTTCAAATCTGGACAATTACTAGCTTCATGACCCTGGGCAAATCACTTATATCTGCCTCTGTTTCCTCAACTATAAAACAGAGGTAATAAATAGCACCTATCTTCCAGGGTTAAAGGGTGTAACCCTGAGTGATTGGAAGTCTCAGGTAAATATAGTTAGGTCTCATATAAAGGTTCCTATTGGGCATGTAAGGTTGGCTTCATATGTGATATGGTTGCCTGTCTGTTACAAATTCAAAAGATGGAAATAATGTGTAAGGTGTACACATGGAGCAAAGGTATGACTCACCACTACCTATAAGAACTTTTCTACCTTCTTAGAATCCCCGTCAAGTTCATTCTTTGACACAATGTCACCGATGTACCAGTAGCTCTCTTATTCAGACAGGCTAACTCTTGTAATATAATGGCATCTCAACTAATTCATCAGTCCAAGTCTAGACTGTGTCACCCAATTCAACCCTCAAGGATGGCTACCTACTAGACTCAGCTACTTTTGTTACTAGCTCCAGTGATCTCTGCCGCCTACTCTGGCTATCAAAGGAAAGGAGTATTCATGACCCTTCTGACCTTTTGACGCACACATGACAATAACCTGCTCAATTTAATATCCAAATACTTAGTCACCCCCAATCAACAAAGAATTAATGCAAAAAGGAAGCATCATGCATTAATGGACATGAGGTGTCCAGGTGGAAGATAAGGCAGTCTTGCCCTCTTCCACCCAGCAGCTCTTCCTCACTTGAAAGTTTTCCACTCAAAAGCTTTCATATGCACCTCAGGGAGTTAGAAGAGTCTTTCTCATCACAGAACCTGACCTTTAGTCACTCAGAATTGGAAGAAGTCTCACCAAGCCTCCATGATCTGAACTGGCAACCAGAAAAGAATATTGTTAAAACACACCAGGAAGGAGAATATATAACATCCTAGAACCCAGAAGATTAGACACTTAATAGCCAGTGACCACATTACACATAAAGCAATATACTGAAGTAATTAGAGAAACAATGCAAAGAGATGACTGAAGAAACTTTTATCTATTTAATATGGAAATATTAATTAAAAGGATAAATCATTGCTTCACAGAACAGAGGACAAAACACACATCCTTCCCCCAAGTAAAGAGGCAGGAGGCTAAAGGTATGGAATATTTCATATCAGCAAGTTTTGTATCATGGTGTTCATTTTTAACAAGGACATTGTGGTGGGTTAAAGGTTAGAAGGCTTGAAAGAATGGAGGCAAAAGAACTGGAGAGGAAGGATTTTAAAAATTGTGCAAGTGGGATTGGTTTGGAAAGCAAAGGGAAGAAATAAAAAAACTTGGAAAGGGATAGCCTCAGAGATGAAAGACTATCAGAAGAAGATTAAAGATACAGAGATGTTTTGAAGTGTAAATGAGAGGGGTGGAAGGTTAGGCCATCATATGACTTTTTTCTTATGGAAAAGTGTAGGATGTATATCAGAAAATAAATAATTTTCAAGGAATCAATTAGGAAAGAAGACAAAGGGGTGTAAGAAATCTATTTCAGTCAATGTTAAAAAGGGAAGTCTGAAGAAATAATGCATTGGGGATAGAGAGCATCCTAAGTAGAAATGATACATTTTTCTGATAATATAGATGTAAAAAAATTTTCAGTTTTTGGACTTTACAATTGAATGGACCTGAGGTCTTTTTGAGCAGGCAGTCAATCAACAAGATTATGTGACAAGAAATGTGCCAAGCACCATGAGTACAAAGACAGAAAGTGTCCTTGCTCTCAAAGAGCTTCCATCTCAATGGGTGTATATAAGATATACACAGTGTAAGTGGAAGATGATCTCAGAAGGGAGATAATAGTGGAGTAGGGAGGAGGGAAGATGAGATCTGAACTGTCATGAAGGAAGCCAGGGAAAGCCAAGAGGCAAAGCTGAGAAGGGAGAATATTCCCAGCATGGAGGACAGCCAGTGCCAAATTATGGCCTCAGGAGATGTAACGTCACACTGCAAGGAGGTCAGTGTACTTGGATTGTAGTTTGTGGAGGGGAGTAAAGTTTAAGAAGACTGGAAAAGTAAGAAAGGGCCAGGTTGTAAGGGATCTTAATGTCCAACAAAGAACTTTATATGTTATGTTTTAAGTAATATGAAGCCACCAGTTTATTGAGGCGGGGAGGGGAAAGAACAGGAGAACTCATCTTCACACCTATATGTCAGCAATCATTTTGTCAGCTAAGCAGACAATGCTGATTGGGTCCACTGCAAATCCATGTAATCTAAACTCACAAGGGTTCTCACTGCTGCTTGGGGATTGTTTTTACTAATCTTTTATGTGCTGTTATCATATCCCCATCAGTAACTCTTTTAAATCTTTTTTTAATAAAATTTCCTAAGGCTCTATGTAGATGCTTACTCCTTTCTCCCTCTTAGCAGACAATCTTGAATTATGCTTTAGTAAGAATATCAAGGTCATCTAATGACAACATCTCAAATCCTTTTATCCATGCCTCAAAATTTCTCTGGCTTTTCAGCAATCTTCATCATCCTTATCTGTAGAGTTAACCCTTTTTGCCCATGTCCTTTACTCTTTCCTTTGATTTCCTTCCTACAACTAATCTTGCGTACCACATCTCTCACATCCACCCTCGTCTTTCCAGTCTCATAGCTACACCTCTATTTCAGACCATCATCACCTCTTACCTATTATAATACCCTTCTAACTGGGTACCCTGCTTTAAGTCATCCCACACATTGACAAATACCTAGTTCACATCAGAATTGCAGAATCCTGAAGTCAGAATGTATCTCACTGCCTATCTAGTCCAATCCATACCTAAAAACACACCTGCTCTTCAGTGCTCTTGATAAGGGTCCATTCTCAACCCTGATCAAAAGTCTTCAATGGACAACTAGGCAAAGATCAACATCTCATGTTACATACCAAAATCAACTTAAAAAAGGCACACTGATTAGACATAAAAGGTGATATCATAAACAAATTAGTGGAACATGGATGAAATTACCTATAAGATCTATGGATAAGGAAAAGTTCATGAACAAACAAGAAATAAAGAAGTTCAAAGGAGGATAATTTTTATAACACAAAATTCAAAAGGTTTTGTACAAATAAAATCAGTGCAGCTAACATTAGAAGAAAAGCAGGAAACTGGGAAAAAATCTTTGCAGCAAGTTTCTCTGATAAAGGTCTCATTCCCTATATTTTTTGAAGGGAGAAGGCAAGGCATTTGGGATTAAGTGACTTGCCCAAAGTCACACAGCTAGTAACTTTGTCAAGTGTCTCAGGCCCGATTTGAAGTCAGGTCCTTCTGACTCCAGGGCTGCTGCTCAACTCACTGAGTCACCTAGTTGCACCTAAAGGTCTCATTCTTAAGACAGGGATCAGATTCAAATTTACAAGGAATACAGCCATTCTCCCATTGATAAATGGTCAAAAGATATGAATAGACAGTTTTCAGAAGAAGAAATCCAAGCTAGTCATAAGAAACAATTTTCTAAGTTACTAATAATTAGGAAAATGGAAATTAAAACAATTTTAACACCTTAGCACAACTTAAAACAGGCCATAAATAAGGTTCTTAAGGAAAAAAAAAACATTGCGGAAGAAGGAATTACAGGTGACTTCTACCAAACATTTAAAGATCAATTAATTTCAATATTAAATAAATTATTTGGAATAACAGACAAAGAAGGAGTCCTACCAAACTCCTTTTATGGAACAAATGCTGATACCTAAACAAGGAAGAGCAAAAACCGAGACAGAAAATTATAGACCATTTTTACTAACAAATATGGATGCAAAAATCCTAAATAAAGTACTAGCTAGCTATATAACAACATATATTCTAGCTACACCATAATACTAGCTATACAAAAATCTATCAAAAAGACTATATATTGTAACCAAGTGCAACTTATATCAGGAATACAGGGCTGGTTCAATATAAGGAAAACTATTGAAACTATTATATCAGTAACAAAAGTAGGAAAAATCATGTGATCATATCAAAAGATGCAGAAAGGAGTTTTTGATAAAATACACTCTCATTTCTACTTAAAAAAAAACACTTGTAAGCATAGGTATAAGTGGATTTTTCCTTAAAATGATAAGAAACATCTGCCTAGAATCATCAGGAAGTATTACCTATAATGGGGACAAACTAGAAGGCTCCATGATAAGATCGAGTGAAACAAAGAAGCCCATCATCCACAATATAATTTAATATTGTACTAGAAATGCTAGCAGTAGCAATAGTAGAAGAAAAGAAATTAAAAGAATCAGAATAGGCAATGAGATAATAAAACTATCTCTTTTTGCAGGCAAAATGATAATATACTTGGAAAATCCTAGAGATTCAATTAAAAACTAGTTGAAACAATAATTTTAGTAAAGTAGCAGGATATAAAATGAACCCACATAAATCACCAATATTTCTATATATCACCAACAAAGTCCTACAAGAAGATATAATAAGAGATAATTCATTAAAAATAACCATATGCCTTGTGAATACATCTGCCAAGGCAAACCCAAGAACTAACACTTTTTATACAAATAAAGTCAGATTTAAATAATTGGAGAAATATTAATTGTTCATGAGTGGGCTGAGCCAATATAATAAAATGACAATTCTACTTATTCAGTGTCATTCCAATTAAATTATCAAAAAAGTTATTGAGTTATAAAAAATGAAAAAAATTCATTTGGAAAAATAAGAGATCAAGATTGTCAAAAGAATTAATGAAAAAATGTAAAGGAAGGAGATCTAACAGTTGTTTTAGGTCCTTCATTCTCTAAAAGGCCCAATGACATCATGGTGCCTTGACTTGCAGGTGAACTGGACTTAGGTGAGGTAGAGCTGTGCAAAGTTTTCAGACTCACTCTCTCCTCCACGTGTATTCATTGAAGTCCAGTGGTGGAAAAGAATCAAGACAACTGGCAATGGCCCAGGATGCAGTGCAGTAACAGATCTTAAACTGTATTATGCAGTGGTAATTATCAAAATTATCTGATACTGGCTATGAAATAGAATGGTGGATCAGTGGAATAGAGTAGATATATAATCTATAGTAGTAAATAATTATAGTAATCTTATGTTTGATAAACCTAAATATTTAAGGTTTGGGGATAAGAATTCACTATCTGGAAAAAAAAATTGTTGAGAAAACTGGAAAACAGGCTGGCAGAAACTAGGTATAGTCAAAATGGTTACATGTGCCTTAGACATATAGGGAGATATCATAAGTAAATTAGAAGAACATGGAACATATTACCTAACAGATTTATGGATAGAAGAATTTATAAATAAACAAGACATAAATAGCATTGTAATATATAAAATGGATAATTTTGATTACATTAAATGAAAAAGGTTTTGTACAAACAAAACCAATGTAACCAAGATTAGAAGGAAAGGAAAAAATTGAGGGGAAATTTTTATAGCTTCTCAGATAAAGACTTTCATACCTCATAAGTATATGTTATATATATATATATATATATATGCATATATATATACACACACATATACACACACACATACATATATGTATATATACACATATACATATACACACATACATATGTGTGTATATGTATATGTGTATGTGTGTGTGTTTTTTCCATTACACTTCAAACTTGTGACACTATTTTGTGATATGTTTATCTGTGAGCATGTTTTATTTTCCCTTGTTAGAACTATATCATCCATTTTGAATCCCCTTCTGTATCTAGAATTGTACCCTGGATATTTCAGTCAATCAATGGGCAGGCATTGACAATGTGCCAGATCCTACACTAAGCTCTAGAGAAATAAAGACAATTATTGAAAGATTTCTTATCCTCAAGAAACTTCTGTCAAAAGAGACAGGAGTATGTAGATATATAAAACACAAAGTAATTGGGTAGGTGGGAAGATACTGACTGGGGAATGGGGTAGAGATCAGGAAAGGCCTCTTGTTAGAGGTGATATTTGAGCCAAGCTTTGGAGAAAACTACAGTATAATGTTGAATACGTCACTTGACCTCTCTGGACCTCAGTTTCCTCAGTTATAAAATGAGAGGATTGAATTTGATGGCCTCTGAAGTCCCTTTCAGCTCTGAATCTAGAATCCCATAACTCTCAGATTTCTAAGCAGTAGGAGTGAGGAAGGCCTGCATTGAAGGCATAATAGACAAACTGTACAAAAATGAGAAGATGGGAAATAGAATGTCATGCACAAAAGAAAAAAAAAGACAGTTTGTTGATACCAAAGAATAAATGAAGGAAAGAAATGTTTAATAATATATGTTTAATAAAATAATAATAAATGTTTTATTTATAATAGAAAAATAGAAATATTTAGTAAAATAACAGAAATATTTGCTGTTTATTTTTTGTTTTTAATAGAATTTATTTTTAATTATAAAATAGAAATGTTTACTAAAATAATAATAAAATTTAATAATAAAACGTTTAATAATAAATTGGAAAAAAGTCATGAATGGCTTTAAATAGAGTAGATTTGTGTTTGATTCTAAAGGTAACAGATCTTAAACTGTATTATACAGTGGTAATTATCAAAATTATCTAGTACTGGCTATGAAATAAAATGGTGGATCAGTGGAATTTAGAATCAGTGATTCTAAAGGTTGTGAAATCTTTAGAGATTCACTAAAATTGAATTGAGTAGGGAAGTAATAGTCACGTCCGCATTTTAGGAAAATCATTTTGACCATGATTCATTCTAGTCGATATATATAAATATGTATATGAATATATATATACATATACACATGTATGTATGTATATGCATTTGTGTAAATATATATACATATATATATATATATATATATATATATAGCTGGTAAAATATAATTTGCAAAGATTTCATATCTATGATAATGGCTGTAAGTTGTGAATAAAAGTTTCGCTACAGCTACATAGACTCCATGTAGAAAGCCAAACACTGTTGCCAATAATATTGAGGGTTGGGAGAGTTTCTATACTGTGAGGTATCCTTTATAGCTAGATGGATTGGGTCTTATCCAACTAATATCATTTTCATGTTTGATATAAAGTTCTAGCTTTAAGACTTGAGCTCAAGAACTCAAGGTCAATTTTTTTTAATGGGGATGAGGTATCTGGGTATTTTTGCTTATCAGTTTTTCTCCTCAGAAGTTGTCTTTGCAATTACTGTGTACTGCCAATATGTGATAATCTAGGTGGTAGCAGTGATGCCTTAGTCATGGATCTCATGGTCTTAATTATAAAGTTTATGCTAAAGGTAAGTTTTCCTTTACCTACTGAAAAAATATTCTTTTTCTATTACACAAAAAACAGCTTTGTTAAAACAGTAGTGAGTGATATAGATAATTTTGATAAAGGAGGGTATCTTTTTCAATAAACAAAAATCAATTTTCCCTCTCCCATCTACCTTATTAGAAAAGAAAAAGAAAATATTTATAACAAATATGCAGAGTAAAACAATACAAATTTCTGCAATGTCTATGACCGAAAAAAGGTATGCTATCATTCTGCACCCTGAGTCCATCATGATTCAACCAAGAGGTTGGTAATATACATACTATGCAGTAAGCTAGATCTTGGAGGGAGAAGTGTGCACAATGCATTTTTAAGTTTAATTCTCATTATTAATATTTTCTCCATAATTTTGTTAAATCTAGATGTCAACAAAGCAATATATCACCACCTGGTTTGTAATGTTTGCAAATTTCTGAAAGCATAAATGCTCATGTCAGAAATTTAACCATCAGCTATCACAAGCCATAGAAGTTGGTTGCAGTACACCCTGGTAGGATGCTTCATCATCAGTTTTCTGAAATCATCAGAAGATGGTTTTTAACGAAATGAACACTTAGGTACAAAATCGTGGTATCTAACTCACTAATCTTCAACTTTCTCCAACTTAACTTCGAGCCTAATCGTATAGACAGACGTTGATTAGAATGTTCCATGCCCTGAATTCTTTTGGGGGGGTCCAAATTCCTTTGATTACAAGCTCTTGAAGTTTCACACCAACTTGGTGTCAAGATGCTGCTCTCCCCAGCTCTTGAAGGCTTCTCTCAATCCCCACCCCAAGTGGTCCTTCCACTTTGATTATATTGTTAGAGCCAATTAAAGGGAAGGCCTTAGATTTCCTTTCTATCCGTCCTGATTAGCTGGAAGTTCATGTCTTCTTCTCTGATTACTCTGTGTCCTCTCTCTTTCACATTATACTAGCAGAAAGAGAAAGAGCCAATTAGGCACCCATAAAGGGCATTTAAACAGGATGTTTAAAGGCCCCATAACTGTACTTCTCCCAATCAGATGTAATTCATATGACTTCTCACTTTACCCATTCTTTTTTCTCTTCTTTGTGTCTCTAGCTGGGGTTGGATGTAATTTCAATTTCCCTGTGATTATTTCTGACTTCCCTAAAGACTTTTGCTACTAGAAAAGACTTGAGCTCATGCACTGCTTCTAAATTAAACCATTTCAGAAACTTTTCTAAAAAGGTTTTTCTCTTCCCACAGAAAATTCTCTACAAAATTAAAACAAGGCTTTTGAAAAGCAATTTAATCTGGCTTCATGGCAGTGATTAGGAAACTGTGTGTAAATTCACATTTTGTAAATTGAGCAACACTTCAAATGCACTAGGGAGAGAATCTTGTGCTGACTCCTTTAGTTTTGTATTTACTTTTAATTTTAAAAATATTTTATTAATATAGTGTTCTTATGTCGTCCACATCTCTCAAATATTTTCTTCTGTTCCTTCCCACCCTGACAGTCATCCCTTATAATGATACAGGAAGGGATAGAGGCAGGCAGAGACAAATACATGGAGAGACAGGGAGGGAGGGACAAATGGAGGGAGGGAGAGCAAGAGAGAGGGGGAGTAGGTACAGGAGGGAAGGAGGGAAGAGAGGAGAGAAGAAGAAAAGAAGGGAGAGAGAAAAAGGAAAAGAGAAGAAAGGAGAAATCATTCGGCAAATACATCAATGAATTCCACCATTATACTCCAGATGTTCAACACCCATAGTCCCCCACTTATGCGAAGAAGGAAGTTACATGGTTATATTCCTTCTTTGGGGCAAAACTTGGTCATTAGAATTTTATAGCATTCAGTTTTTATTTTATTACTGTTCTTTCCATTTAAATGGCTACAGTAACTGTTTACATTGTTTTCCAGATTCTGTTATTTCACTTTGAATAGATTCATATCTTTTCCAATGTTTCTCTACATTTGTGAAACTCATCATTTCTTACAGCACAGTATGTTCCATTAACATTATGTAACACAGTTTGTTTAGCTATTACCAATCAGTAGGGTAGCTACTTAATGTCCATTTCTTTGATACAGGGTGGCAGCTAGGGGGTGCAGTGGATAGAGCACCAGTGCAGGAGTCAGGAGGATCTGAGTTCAAATCTCACCGCAGATACTTGACACTCACTAGCTGTGTGACCTTGGGCAAGTCACTTACCCCCAATCGCCTCATCCTGGGTCATCTCCAGTCATCCTGATGAATATCTGGTCACTAGATTCAGATGGCTCTGGAGGAGAAGTGAGGCTGGTGACCTGCACAGCCCTCCCTCACTCAAAACAAAGTCAAGTGCAAGTCATGTCATCATTTCTCTGATGGTATGGTCTTCTTCGGCAACGAAGGACAAATGCACTCTCTTTGATACAAAAAAAAAGTGCCACTATAAAAAGTTGGTGTGTATGACCCCTTGAATTATCGTTGACCCCTTGAAATACATTTGTAGCAATAGGATCTATAGTCAAAGGGTATAGATATTTTAAGAGCTAGCATTTAGGTAGCTTTTTAAGGTTTGCAAAGAGCTTTACATAGATTGACTTATTTGATCCTCATAACATCCCTGTGACAAAGGGGCTATTGTTATCCCTATTTTACAGATGAAAAAACTGAGACTGAGAGAGAATAAATGACTCACCTAGAGTGACACGGCTAGCAATATCTGAGGCAGAATTTAAATTCAGATTTTTGTGACTCATGATCCAGAGCCTAGGTGCTCTACTAATCCCTTTGTAAACCAGGTAATCAGTTTTTAATTCAGCTGTTTTTCTAATTATGAGTTTCATGAACTCAGTGAAAATGAGATATGCCTTTTGCAGGAATCAATCAACTTGAAGGGGAAAATAATCTCCATTATTAGCATCCATCATCACTTTCCTTAGTGTATAGAAATATAAAAATCATTGGTGTTATGGAGATGGGGGAAGGCAAGCACACTAACACTAAGATTTTTCTGTGAAATCCAACTGTCTATATAGTTTACCTGTTCTGAAAAATAATTTGGAATTATATGAGAAAAGTACTAAAATATTCATAGCCTTTGGCCTGATACTGACCCCACCACTGAGGTTATCTCCCTAAGGAGAATTAAGACAGAGGGAAAGTGCTTGTATATGCAAAAATATTTAGAGCAGCACTTTAATGGTACCAAAAATCTGGAAACAAAGCTCAGCATTCATCAAACTCAGATTGGCTGAATAAATGAATGCATTTAAACATTAGGGAATATTGTTTTATTCTGAGAATTTTGAGAAAACTTGTGTGAACTGGTACTTGCATTGCAACTAGTACAAAAGATGCAGGACTAAAAGAAAAGTATTGACCATATTATTGATTATAATAACCTGAATGTAAAAGAAAACAGTAGTAAAAGTTATCACTGTTACATTTAATGCAATGACCCATCTTAAACATTAAAGCAAAAGAGTTAAAGCAAATGCCTGTGAGGGCAAGCAAAGTAGGATCTTTTGCTGTTTTGTTTTGTTTTTTTACAGAGAAGTATAATGCCTCTGGTTAATGTGATTAGGATGGATCTTTCCCACCCATGGTTGGGCCTGGGAAGATTTGTAAGAAGATCCGCACCTTTTGTTAATGAGGCCCTGGTTCTCAAGGGATGTGATGCCCTCTGGCTCTAAAAAGTGTATAAATACTCTGAGGATGAGGTTGTACTTTAGGGCTTAGTTTTTGGAAGAAGGTTTGAGTGCTAGATGAGACTCTGGGAAGTCACTAAGCAGCCCCCCTGGCTTTGAAAACTCAGATGTTGGTGCTTCCCTTTCTGGTAAAGATGTGTGTATGTTAATGGTCGGGCAGTTTGGAGGTGCTATCCACTGATTTTTTTATTTCTCTGAAATTTTGATTTTGATTTTCTCTGATACCTGTGCTTGATTGTTAACCTCTCAAAAGTTGCCTTTCCTTTTAGAGAAGCAGATCAAAGAACCTGTGGTAGCAGGCCTCCCTGTGTATGTTGGGATGCTTACTGATACAATGCCATCTAGAACCCCTTTAAGCTCAAAAATTCCATAATTCTAAAGACCTAAATTAGCAGATATTAAATTGTTTCTGAGACATCACCAGCAAAATATCAATTTAACAAGCTAACGAGAGCAGATGCTTCTTCCCCTTCTCTATTCTTCTGTCCATTCATGCTTCATGTTTCATTTTTTTATAAGTCCTGACCTGTTCTTTTTATTAATTTGGGATCCTCTAAGTGTGGAAACTCCCTCCATTACATCAGGAAAGCATTTACGGTAACAGGCTTAGAGAGCTGCCAGAGGGGGTTGAAGTGGGGGGGGAGGGGAGACCTTAAGTCTAGGGTCACATAGTTAGTTTAGGTCAGATGGTGTAATATGAATCCAAATACTGAATTCAAGGTCAGTTTTCCCTCTGTAATATCCCACTTCATGGTGCAATGGAAAGAATACTGGTTTTATATTCAAAAGTTCTGGGTTGAAATACCCACTCTGACTGTTGCTATCTTTATGCACTTTGTGGACAAGTCACTTCACCTCTATGACCTTCAGTGCCCTCATCTTCAAAATGGGCTTGTTGGATTAGTTGGTCTCTAGGGTCACTTTCAACTCTAAACCTCTACTCCTATGTGTTCCTAGGACATGGAATAAAATATGGTGTCAGATATAATGGAGGAGGGAAGTGAGTATGCCACTGGAATCAAGCATAAAAAAAGAAAATGGTTCCTGGTCTAGGAGCTGAAACTTTGACCATATCTGTGAAGTTTATTCTTCTGCCACCATCAGTGAACATAACCCAGAATTAATTCCAGCTAAGAACTGTAATGAATACAAATGGGTTACTATTGCGAAAATGAAGCCTAGCTGCCCTTGTGTGGGTAGGACTACATAGAGTGCTTTTATTTGTACTCCGCAGTCAATATCAGCTTTAGGATTCTTTGTGTTGTATGGAAAATAAGCAA
The DNA here is from genome assembly GCF_028372415.1 of Notamacropus eugenii. NCBI lineage: Eukaryota > Metazoa > Chordata > Mammalia > Diprotodontia > Macropodidae > Notamacropus > Notamacropus eugenii. The sequence continues at coordinate 280,640,472 of NC_092874.1, forward strand.
TCAGAGGAAAGGAGATGTAAACCTTGCTTTTGCCTGTCAGCTAAAGACATATCAAAAGAGACGAGCACTCCACAAGCAGCTTTAGGAGCAATATCTGCCAACATTCAAAACATGGCATATCAAACTGCCATTTATGCCACAAATATTATGGCTTCCAAGCCCCTTTCTAAGGACAACTGTGAAATCCATTCACATTTCATGAAGGGAAGTCCAACTGATCTTCCCTGGAGGGCCATAATTCTGACATTCTTCAGGAAATCTCTCAGGTATCTGATCAGTGTGGTGTCCAATAACTAGAACAGAAGACTGATGGAAAAGAATGTCTCCCACTTCACAGAAAAGAGATGCTGCACTAGAAGTGTGGGATAAACATATAGTTTTAGATATGGTCAATAGGTTAAGGTGCTTTGCTTGACTGTACTTATTTGTTATAAGACAGGATTCTTCATCTGTAAAATGGGCATAATAACACACAAAGTATTCAGCTTAAAGGTGAGTGTGAGGATCAAGTGATAATAACACATGGGAAGCCCTTTGCAAATCTTAAAACTCTGTAACTATTATTATTATATCTAGAGTTATGTGCCTTTATTCATTGCTAAGAGCTATTGTGTCCCATTTTGCATAGATAATCCTGTAATTTTTTGCTCAATTCCAGTGACTACTAGAAATCCCTCTATCATTTTGCTTATTTCCAGTCATCATCAGGATTCATTCACAGAACTAATGAATCTCATATCTCTACATTCCTTTTTCTCCTTACCCAGTCCATCTTTTCTCTTGTTATCGCTTTTCTTCTAATACTTTATTAAACATACCCCCCTTCCTCTTATCTCAATTTCCTGGCAATTTACATAGCTGTCTCCTCTTCTCCATTGTTGGAGTATTGGCCAGGAAATTACTTCAGGTCCATGGCATGGAAATCAACCGTGATCACTTAACCCCATCCCACAGTTGTCCCATGGTATAGTTCTACAATTTCACACTAGGCCCATAGGCCAGCATTATTCTTGGTTTTTCCACAAGAATGGAGTTACCTGTAATAAAATCATGAAGTAGGCCAGATTTCTACGTTGTATCTTACTACTTCATCTTTGCATGACCACTTTACAATGCTCCTTCACCTTTCTGGTTACTTTTCACATTTCTCATTCAAAATGTCCCTTTCAACAAACATGCTTTAAGTGCCTACTATTTCAAAATCACCATGCTGAATATCAGGGAAGGTTAAAATATAAATAAAGGTCTCTGTTCTTAAAAGTTTTTATTCTACCTAGATATTGTTCTCTAGATACAACTAGACATTTCCATGGATAACAACAACAAAAATTACATGCAAATTAAAGGACCATATAGACCTAGGTGGTCAGATAAAGGACTAACCAATTTCTGCTGGGGTAACTTGGGAAATATCATTTGACTTGGACTTGAAGAATGTATATGATATTGATAGACAATTGGGGAGAATGACATCTAGGAATAGGAAATGGCAAAAACCAAGCACACAAGATAAGAATGTATGGGTCATTGGGGGCAGGGCGAGTGGTGAATCCAGATTGATTGGACCATAAAAGATGTTGCAAGGGCTAGTGTAAAGTGAAGGAAGCAAGTTGGAGCCAAATTGTGGAGAACCTTCCATTCTAAGGAGCCTGGTGTTTATTTTATAGGCAATAAGAAGTCACTGAAGGTTTCTGAAGAATGGACTGATACAATAAACCTATGCATTATGAAGCTGCTTCTGGTTGTACAGTAGAAAATGTATTATAGATGGGAAAGATTGGAGTTGGTAGGCTTGTGCAGTCTCCCTTCAGATAATGATAAGGGCCTGAAATAGATTGATGGTAATGGAAGTTAGGAGTGAGTAAGGTGTTTGGATAGAGAATTGACAAGACTTAGTAATTAATTGGATATGTATGTCAAACCAGGAAGATGGAGAAGGTAAAGTGGCTCTGACATTGTGAGCATGAGTATCTAGAAGCATGGTTGCATCATCAAAATAAAGGGTGGTTGCTGAGGAGAAGGAGAAAAAGGAGGAGAAGGAGAAGCCTGAAGAGTTGGGATTCATAACAACCTACTGTCCTATGACTCCACTCAGAATTCCCTAACCCCCTGATACCCACCCCTGTTAACCCTCTTCCTTCATTTTCCCTATCCCACTCAACCAGACCCTGCCATCATGTTATCAGGATCCCCTGCTTTACAGTTAAGTAACTTCTATTTTATATTAAACCTATACCTCTCACTGCAAATGACTTCGTGTCTATTTCATGTTTAGTTTCCCATGTACATGTTGTCCCAGTTGCCTCCAAAATAATATAAGATCCTTAAGAACAAAGATTGTTTATTTTTCTCCCCTGTGCCTAGCACAGTATCTGGAACATAATAGGCTCTTAATAAAAATGCTTGCTGAATTAATATCCAAGTGGAGATGACTAACTGACTTCTGAAAATTCAAACCTGAAGTGTGAAAGAAAAGCCAGGCCTGGAGATATATATTTGGGAGTGATATCTATACCAATCAGAACTGAAGCCAAGAGAGGCTGTTAGAGAGAAAGGAAAGGAAGAGAAGAAAATAAGTAGACAAGAGTCAAAGGCAGAGCCTTCGTATGAGAACTGGAGGATAAGCACATAGCATTAAAGTGACATTTAAAGAGACAGTGCATCATTGCACCTTATGCATGAATATAGCTCAATAAAGATTAATACATCCTCACAAGAGGCATGTCTCCCAGCTCTTTTTAATTTAAATTTCAGCCTTCTCCTCATGCATTTGGGAGATAACTATTCAAAATCCATGCCATAAATATTTACTGAGCCCCTTCTTATATGTCTCCCTGTTATATTCAGACTATTACAATATACCTTTAGGGGGGATGAGTCAGAGTTTCAGCACCAGCATCAGATCAGAACTTTGGAGACAGCTTTATCTAAAGTTAAAGCTGCCTCTCAAAGACCTCCTTATTACAGACTCCTCCTTTATGGAACCCCTGATCCTCTCACCATGAAAAGATAAAACCAAACACTATCACAAAATAGGAGGCACCTTGGGAAGGGCATGTAGGCACGTGCTCTGCTCAGGATAGTGCAATAGGGAAGAAACATTAAGATCCACATCGACGGATCTTCTTGGAAAAAACAGACCACACAGTAAAACTCTTCCCATGCTCTAGAGGTTCAACTGTTTCTTACTCTAATTCTGTGACCAACCTTTCAAACAGAATGTTGGAAATGCCAACAAGTTGAAGAAAAATGCCAACATTCTTCCTACTGAATCAAAAATCCAAACTTCAAAAAGGCACAAAATGGAACCAACTTAATGAAATTTACCTGTTGTAATAGTCGTCCTTTTTCCTTAGATAGACTCAATGCAGCTCAGGGTATGTTCGTCATCTGACAACCTCAGTTGGGTGCTGTCCATAATCTCAGTGCTGAACCAGCCTTAGCTTTTAGCTAAGCTATACCCCGGGCCAAGATGCTTCTTTGATCATACAATGTTCATAATATTTCCTTTTCTAAGGATGTCTCTTCCACCCATTCTCTGTAAAGGAAAGAGGGTATTGTTTGCCATTCTTACATATATGTGGAAAGCTTGTTTGCTGACAAGGATATAGACTTGTTTCTCAACTTGTTCCTATCTTTGGTCTTTAGCATAGTACCTGGCACGTAGCACTTAATAAATGAATAAATTAAGTACTTAATAAATATTCATCAATGATATTTGGTACTCTTCGTGTTCTTTCAAGAAGATCAAGCTTTTAACTTCAGTACCTGTTTATTTTGCTTTTCCTCTATGAAGTGTATAGGGCTAGAATTTGATTCATAACTAACTGTGGATTTTTTCTTCAAGAGCCCTGGGCTTGGAATCAGGGAATACCTTGATTTGAAACCTACTTCTAATACTTACCAGCTGTTTGCATTTAAGTAATCATTTAGCCTCTCTGAGCTTAGGGTTTTTTTCTACTGTGAAATAGATAATGCTACCTCCCATATCCCGAAAGTCTGTCCTCTGAAATGTCTTTCTCACATCTATGCTAAAATCATACCAATTTCCATGAAAGAGTTAACTCTAGAGATTACTTTATTCAAGTCTGCTAAGTATTAGTATCATCAAACATAAGACATAAAGACAAAAGTCTATCATAGATGTTTTGTGTTGTCTAGGAGAATAGCCTTTGCAAGGTCCAAACAAAAGAGAAATTCCCTATCATTGATGACATTCTTTGGATGTTTCTCTTCCTTCACTTGTCTCAACCAAATCCCCACAAGAAGATCCTTTTGTGTTTCCCAAATCTGTTCTCTATTGAACTTCACATAGTGGCTGCTCTAAAGCGTTTTTTCTCTCTTCAAATTGCCAACACCAACTCTACTTTCCATTCTCACAGAAGAGGCTCTCTCCTTATACTTTAATGAGAAAACAGTAACCATTTGCCTCCAATTCTTTGCTTTGCTACTCTACATCTCAAAATTCTTTGACATCACCCCATGTTCTCTCATTCTTCACTCCAGTTTCTGATGAACAGAGAGCCCTATTCTGCACCAAGAATAGCTCTTCTACTTTTATTTTCGATCCCATTTTTTCCTTCATCCTCTGGCTCATTCTCCACCCACCCAAATTATAACATTTGTTCTTAATCATCAATATCTTTATGTCTTTTAGAGATTTAATCTCTAATAACTATATAAGTATAATTCATTCTAAAAACAAAACAAACAAAAAATTATCTTGCTGCTACCATACCCTCAAGTTATCATCCTCTTTCTCTTCTTCCTCTCACAAACTCCTAGAAAAATATGTGCTATATATGTATATGTATGTGTATATATGTATATATATATATATATATACATATATATATGTAATCCCTCTTCACTTACTTATTGATTCATTACATTATTATGGCCAATATCATTCAATTGCTCTCTTTAAAGGTATCAATAATACATTTTAAATACTATATTACCATGCTGTAATTATGTTTAATATTATATTAATTATCATTACTATACTGGCATTTTCTTAAAATTGTTTCCCTTTGACTTCTCTGAAACCTTTGATATGGTAGGTCACCCTTGCCTCCTTGGTTTGCTCTCCTTTAATGTCTCTGTGACATGGCCATCTCATGCTTATTCTCTTGCCTGACTGTTGATTTTGAGTTTCTTTTGCCAGATCATCATCCATATCCCACCTCTCAATGCTGACTGCACATCAAAGCTTCGTCCTTAGCCCTCTTCTCTTCTCAACACACTCTCTGTTAGTGACTTCATAGATTACCATAGGTTAATCATCATCTCTACACATAAGACTTGAAAATCTATATATCTAGCCCTACTCTCTCTCTCCTGAGTTTCAGTTCCCCATCAGAAATTGCTTGTTGAGTGCTTCAAACTGGACATCTTGCAGATTTCACAGACTCAACATGAACAAAACAGAATTCTCTTTCTCCTTAATCCCACCACTCTTCTGAACTTTCCTATAGTTCTGTGTAAGGCACCACAATGCTTCCAATCACTCAGATCTGCAACTCTGGAGTCATCCTCAGATTCTCACTCTCCTTAATTCTATGTATATAATTGCTTACCAAAACCTGCTGATTCCATCTTCATATCTCTCACATCTCTCCCCTTCTCCCTATTCACACAAACATCATCCTAATTTAGATCCTCATAAATTCTCTCCTAGTTTGTATCTCTGCCCCAAATTGCTCTACTTTTCAATCTGTTCTCTACAATCCCTAAAGGACAGGTTCGATCATGGCACTTCCCTGGTCAATAAACTTCAGTGGCTCCCAATTCACTTTGAGATCAAATATAGACTCCTTTGGTAGGACATTTACAACTATACCCTGACTCCAACCTACCTATCCAGGATTATTGTGGAATATTCCCCTCCATGAATTCAATTCCAGTCAAATTTCCAATTGTTGCTCCTCACATGTGACATTTCATCGCCCATCTTCTTCCTGTTGCCCAGACTATCTCCAAAAGGCAGAATACATTTTCTCCTCATCTCTGACACTTGCAAACCCTCATGTCCTTCAAAGCTCAGTTCATATGCTAACTCTTTCCCAGATGCAACAAACTACTTTACCCTGAAAGTACCTTAAGTTTTATTTTTTGTTTTGTGCATAATTATATGCATATATGTTGTATCTCTCGATGGATCAAAGGTCTTTGCAGCATTTAGAAGTTTTTGTCTAATTTTTGTCTTTTTATCTCCTGTACCTGGCATGGTGGTTGGCATGCAGCAAATTAAATATTTGTTGATGGATTAATTCGTGAATGGATGTTATTGTCTTTATTTCACTGAATCCCATAAGATACAAGGTCTCCTCAATGAGATCTATGATCACTTAAGACAGATTGGCTGGTCCACAAATGTTGAAAAAACAAAGTGGATGAAAAGTCACATCTTTTTTAGATTACAACATGCAATGTAACAGGCATCTCATAAAATTAGCTTATCAGTATTTGTTTGATAGATGGCACAGACAATGATTTCATTTCAATGTATGGAAAATTCATTGTCTAGAATTAAATCAGAGGAAAATATGGATATGACTCTCATTTCTTAAATTGTGTGGTGTTCTCAGTTGTCATTAGTTGCTTCCTAAAACCAGAAGTCTCAGTTTGTAGTAAAGTTTGATTAGGATATAGGGTCAGTGCTTAGAATACTGGGGAATATGGCTGAAAAGATCTACTGAGGCCAGATCATTGAGATCTAGAATTTAGGACCTGAATCCATTAATCCATAGGGAGTCATCAAAATCTTTTGAGAAGGAGAATGATGTAACTTGAGTTGGTAAAAACAACAACCTTCTCAGACTTTATTTGCCTACCTCATACTGGCTGTTTAGCATCCCAAAGGGTTTAGTATTACTAGTCTCAGAGTTTTAGGAGTAAAACTGATAGTGATTATCTTCCTTAAAAATAGTTCATGATTCCCCATTGGTGTTCTTCCCTTAATTGGCCAGAAGAGTGGGTTAGGTTTTTAGCAAAGACATTTGCTCAAATGGCATAACAAGAAGGTCCCTTCTAGATCTAAGTCATAAAGCATTTCTCCCAATCTTTGGGAGTACACTTACCCACATATACACCTCAAGTCCAGGAATGGGAAAGAATAAGCATGAACTGATGACTCTGAGGTGACATGGAGGGGGCAGACATAGGCAAGGCAACTCACAACTCTGGTACTGAAGGGCATCAGTGTCTTTTATCTCTCTAAAAGCTTGACATAAATTTTGTTACCAGTCACTTTACTCTCCAGCTGAGCTGGCTCTTTGCAGAACTAGGTCTTTGCAAGGCATAGTTTCTCCAATGGACCGGTGACTCAACTGGGCTTGCATACCTTTAGCTTTTGCTGAAGTCTTATTGAGACATTTCCCTTCCATAAGATTAGCCTGGCATAACAATGTAGCCTGGATGTGAGTAGGAAGATGTTGGGGATAGGGAGATTATTCAGGAGGCTGCTACAAATTCTCTGCATCCATCTATAAGGGAAAGGGAAAATAGTATTGTCACACAGAATTATGTTAATGTCTAAAACAATCAATAAGTTCATTGAGTATTTATTAGACATCTACTACATGCCAAAGAGAAGAGCAAAAGTTTGTGTGGTTGTCGGCAGAAGGGGTTGATGTGTTTCAGAAATGGTGATAGGAATAGTGATAGGGGTCAAAAGAAAAGTATAGCACATCTACTATTCTTTCCTCTAGCCAAGAACAGTTCTGCTATGCTTCTCTTTTGACTCTTGCCAAAATCTATCTCAGTGTTTCCCAAACATATCAATGTCTCCTTCCCCCAATAATCACACATAGCTTAACCCAAAGTGCATTCTGAGCCCTAAGTGGGAAGACCATTATCAACAAAAAAGGACTAATGGGAAGGGGTAGCATTTGAGATGGGCTTGGAGGAGGAATGAGCTAAATGAAGGAAGATATCCCATACACTGAAAATAGTCTAAGAATATGTACTGTCCTTTGAACTTTTCATCTTATCTCTATGGCATTGTTAATTGGGTATCTTCCCCCACATTCCTCCATATATCAAGCTTTTAAAAAGAGATTTATAGCATTTTGGTCTTTGTCTGTTATTATTGTATCCCCAACACTTATCACAACGCCTGATACCTAATAGGTGTTTATTGAACTGTTATTGAATTTCCTAAAGGTCTTCACATGAGAACCCAGGCATCCAAAGAAAATTGAACTTAACAATATATTTCATATATAAACCTGCCTCCAGTTAAACTGTAGACTTGGCTCAAAGCTTGTACAAACAAAGCCCAGCTTGTACAGTATTGCTTGGTATTGGAATTGATCACATGGTCCAAGATCATCCTAGGAACTTAATATGTCCCAACTATAAAAGCTGTGAGCTAAACCATAATGACGGATTTAGGCTACCCCAATACTTCCCCAAAACACTGTAATCTTCCCAAGAATTCCCATGACCAGTCAATAAGGGGAACTCTCATCATTTTAAACTACTCAAGCAACAATAAAATTTGCAATGGCTCCAGAGCATGACAGAAACACAAGAAATGTCTAGAAAGAAAGCCAAACACTGATCAGGAAATAGGGCTGGAAAGAGCAAACGTACAAAGAATTATATATTATTTCTTACATCTTTAATTAATATATCTTATATTATATTACATATAAGATATTAAAATCTTGTATATAAGAAGTATATCTCATATTAAGTACGTTAGAAGGTAGGGAGGCAGGAAAAGAGTTATACAAGCCATCAAGCCCTTTAGCACCCTTCTCCCAGTGCTCATGGAATTTTAGATTTAGAGGTGGAGGGGGCCTAGAGGTCAAGTCCCAACTCATTGCTACAAATGACGAAACTAAGGCCCAGAGAGGTTAAATAACTTGCCCAATGACACAAAGCATGACATAGGACCATAGATTTAGATTTGGAAGGAACCTCAGATACCATGAAGTTCAAACTTCTCATTTTACACGTGAGGAAACTGAGGATCAGAGAAATTAAGTTACTTACCTCCAAGTGAAACCATTAGTGTTAGAGGTAAAATTAAAATCTAGGTATTCCTGACTTGAAACCTAGCACTCTACCAACTGCTTCTTGCTGCCTCTCAATTAGAGAAACAAAATCATAGAATTTGTCACTAGAAGGAAGCTCAGAGATTAAGTAGACAAGCCCATGCTCAAATATGAAACCCTTCTATATATCCGCACGTCTAGTTTCCACTTACAGACCTCTGTGCCTAAAGAATTCACACAGTCCTAAGACAGATCATTCTGGTTTTAGACAGGTAAGTCTAAAAGCATTTCCTTACAATCAACTACACCTTCCAAACATTGCTTCCTGTTCTTCTACACTTTGGGGACAAAGAAAAGAAATATAATACTTGAACAGCAGCATGTTACCAAGGAAAGATCATTGACTCTAGAAACTGAAGTCATAACTTTACAGCACACCTGACACTGAAACTTGAGTGACCTTGGGAAAATCAATGAACCTCCGCTGACCTCAATTTCTTCATCTGTAAAATGAGAGGTGGACTATGTAGCCTCTAAGGACGCTTCTACATCTAAAGAAAAGATCATAACATCACTTTCACACATGATAGTACCTCAAATACTTGAAAACAACTAACATGTTATACCACTTCTCTCAGTCTCTCTCTCTCTCTCTCTCTCTCTCTCTCTCTCTCTCTCTCTCTCTCTCTCTCTCTCTCTCTCTCTCTCTCTGTCTGACACACACACACACACACACACACACACACATGCCAGCCAAGTGTTTTCTCTAGGCTAAGCATCTTTAATTATTCTGAAACTCACAAGACATGGTCTCCAATATCTTCCACTACATCAGTTTCTTACCTGTGGATATGTTTCCGGTTTTTTAAAGTCTTTCCTAAAATGTACTGCCTAGAATTGATCTAACCAAGACAGAGTACAATGGAAATATTTGGAATAAGGAACTTGTTGTCCCCTAGACTTTTCTGATCTTTTTCATACTGTTGACAAGTCTCCATTTTGTAATTTTGAAGTTGATTTTTTACCCAAAGTGTAGGACTTTACATTTATCTGCTAAATTTTGCCTTAATATAAAATAACATAGGATGGCATGGAATGTGTAGAGCTGACCTTCGAATCAAAACATCCCAGGATTGAGTCTAGCCTCTGACATATAATAGTTGTGTGACCCCAGATAAGTCACTGAACTCCCCAGTGTCCCAGGTAGCTCTCTAAGACTATGAATTTCACAGCAAGCACTATTTGGCATTGATAAAGGTAGCTGTCTTGCTGGGAGTTCCCTATTGCAATGAAATCGCATCTGGTCCAAAACAAATGTTTTTTTCTCAGTTTCATGTTATTAGATTGAATCCCTGTTCCTCCCCATTGAGATCATTTTTGGATTTCAATTCCATCATCAAATATGTTAGCTATCCCTCCAAACCTTATATCATCAGCAAATTTTATAAGCCTGCTATCTAGACCTTTATTCATGTCACTCATTTAAAAAATCTGAATGAAATGGAGCCAGAGACCAAGGCATTCCACTACAGACTTCCCTTCAATGATATAACAATTTTAGTTATGACTACACTCTTTAGGTGTAATCATTCAACTTTTTCTGAATCTGTCTAACTAAGTTATCATCTTCTATAGCACATCTTGTCATCAAGGTTTCATTGTAGCATTTTCTAGTTTGGATGAAGCATAATGAAAAATATATAACTGAGGCAACTAGGTGGAGCAGCAGATGTAGTGCTGAGCCTGAAGTCAGGAAGATTCATTTTCCTGAGTTCAAATCTGGCCTCAGACACTTACTAGCCACATGACCCTGGGCAAATCACTTTACCCTGTTTGCCACAGTTCCCTCATGTGTACAATGAGCTGGAGAAGGAAATGACAAACCAATCCAGTATCTTTACCAACGGAACTCCATATGGTGGTCATAAAGAGTCAGACATGACTGATAACAGCTGAACAACAACAAATATATTTATGTGTGTGTGTCAAAATTTCATCCTTTTCATATTCCAACCTCCCAACGTTAAATTTAAAAAATCAGCGATTTGCATGTGTGTGTGTGTGTGTGTGTGCGTATGTGTGTGTACGTGTGTGTTTGGGGGATGGGAGGTTAAAGGGTGCAATGCATTTAGATTCAGAAGACATCACTTCATATCTTCAATCTGTTCCTTATTGCCTATATGACTTTATCCAAGTCACCTTACCTAAACCTATATGAACCTCTCTGTGTTTCTTCAGTATAACAAATATTCATTAAGCACTTCCTTTATGAAGACTATTGTTAAATGCTATACAAAAATGAAAAACAATATGGTGTCTGCTGTCAAGGATCATATGATCATCATTTTGGAGTTGGGAAGAAACTGAAAAATCATCTCATCAAATCCACACATTTTACAGTCAAGAAACTCAAGTCCAGAGCATCACCTGTTTAGAATTAAAAGAAGTCTGGTCCAAGTCTATCATTTTAGAGACAACAACAACAATGGCAGCTGTCAGTCAGTCTGCCAATAGATATTTATTAAACATCCACGACATGCCAAGCATTGTGCTAAGTTCTGGGGGTGTAAAAAGAGGCAAAAAAGAGTCCCTGTCCATGGAAAGCTTACAATCTGTTGGAGGAGAGAGCAAGCAAACAAATATGATGTTGTTGTTCAGTCATGCCCTACTCTTTTTGACACCATTTGGGGTTTCTTGCAGTGGTTTGCCGTTTCCTTCTCCAGTTCACTGAATAGATGAGGAAACTGAGGCAAACAGTGTTTAGTGACTTGCCCAAGGTCACACAGTATCTTAGGGTGGGTTTGAACTGAGGGAGATGTGTCATCCTGACTCCAGGTTTAGTGCTCTATCTACTGCACCATCTAGATGGCCATTAAAATAGATAGATAGATAGATAGATAGATAGATAGATAGATAGATAGATAGATAGATGAGAGATAGATAGATAGATATAGATATAGATAGATAGAGATACAAACAAGTAATCTATAGGATAAATAGGAAATAAGAAAGAGAGGGAAGGCACTAGAATTAAGAGAGGTTGGAAGAAGTTTCCAACAGAAGCTAATATTTAAATAGTATTTGCTAAATTCTAAATATAAAATATATATATAGTATATAAAACATAAAAATAATATACATAATATAAATATAAAATAATAAAAACTAAATGCTTTATATGTTGCTTACACTATGAATAATGTGGGGTCTGAGCTGCTATTATTGCCCTCATTTTACAGATGAGGAAACTGATCCTCAGAGAATTAAGTGACTTACCCAAGGTCATATAGAGTTACTCAGTGTCTAATGCTAATTTTCAACAACAGGTGATATTATTATTAATTATTCCCATTTTGCAAATAAGAAAACAGAGGATCTTACAGGTTAAGTGACTAACCTAGGCTCACATAACCAGTAAGCATTTGAGGTAGATTTTGAACAGTAGTTGCTATTATTATTAACTTGTTTTCAAATGAGGAAAAAGGAGATAGAGGTTAAATGACTTACCAAGGGCTAGTCAATATCTGCTTTTTAAAAATTCAGTGCTTCCTAACTCCAAGTCTATTACTTTATCTACTGTGACACATAGCTGTCTCTAGATGACAATAAAACAATTAAGCCGATGCCAAGGAACAAAGTAGTTAGTAGCAGAGACAGGATTTGAACCCAGGACCTCTGATTCCACCTGGGTGTTTTGCTTCACCACACCACTGTGCCCCCAAATTTACAATCTAGTAAATCCCATATATTTCAAATAAGGGCAAAAGCAAATTGCAATGTCATCCTGGCTTCAGAGGTGCCAGGGACTGAAAATGAGGAGGGTTCTCAGAAATCAGATTGTCCAGTTCTCTCCTTCTGCATGGGGATACTGACGAAATCAAAGAAGAGGATTTTTGGTAAAGAATCTTTGAAACTGCAAGGTACCACATCAGTGAGAGCTCTATTATTATTTTCTGCCAGAGAAGAAATCATGACCACTAAGCTCTTTGTAATGTTATACTTGAGAAGGGAAGGGCAGCTTCCTTCAAGGGCTTCTGAGGTAAGGTCCTGGGAGTGGGGTTGCTTTTGAGTTTTTGTTGGATATATGGATACCAGCTTGAGAGCCTTTGAGGAGAATTAGATGATGGGAAAACTTATGATGATAAAACTGAGCCATCAAGCTTTCTTTTGACCGTGGTAATAGGTAGCTATACTTTTTTTTTTACAGTGTCCAAATATTATTTTTCATCAAATCTCTGAAAAAGTTTCAACCTGCCCTAATTTTTCTGATGAATCTAATAGACGCGGATTAAACCTCAGGAAAGACGTGAACATAAATTGGATTCCTTTCATTCCATGTAATATTAGGGTTTGTATTCTCTCCAGCTGTAATAACCTCTAGACTTCAACAAAATTGAAAACCTTTAAATACCCTTTCACAACCTTTCAGTGGGGTAATGAAGTTTTAAGTGCTCACTAGGGATTTTCAGTTCAGAAAAATCTAAGCAGCCGTAGATATTAAAATCTCATGTTTACTTCAACTCTTTTACAGCCTAATGGGTTTTTCTGACAGTGTGATTTTTAAAAGGTTGGATTTCATTTATTAATATAGTATACACAAGCTGGAAACCTTTCTCTTTTAAAGGCTCAGTTGGGAGTCGTATGGTTAAACCTTGGTAGACAGCCAGATGGACCCAGAGAAAAGAAGGATAAAAAAACAGAAATCCACAAAAGACCATGGTTAAGTTATATAGAGAAACTGGCTGATTGGGAACTAGAAAGGGGGAGTGTTTTTTCAGGCAGAAAAGGGAGAAGCTCCCTCCCATCATGTTTTAAACACACCAGGAGGTGAAAAAAAAATAAATTCAGGATGTCAATTCCCTGTGTGCACCTAATTATAAGTTTGTGAGTCACCAGAGTCAGCACAGTTACTCACCAGCAATAAGATCTGAAAGGAAATCCAGCTGTTCTCCAGGCTGAGATGAGTGAGGCTGTTTTTGGAGTGGTTGCTCTGGAGGAGGTGGGAGGGCAATGGGTGGGTATTTGGGACTGGGGAGAAACTG